>NC_081367.1:72546115-72626115 GCF_030684315.1 Stegostoma tigrinum | reverse complement strand
TTTATGAGGACTCATCTACTGAAGTAGTATGGGCTGAGGTTAGAAACAAGAAAGGAGAGGTCTCCCTGTTGGGAGTTTTCTATAGGCCTCCGAATAGTTCCAGAGATGTAGTGGAAAGGATTGCAAAAATGATTCTGGATAGGAGCGAAAGTAACAGGGTAGTTGTTATGGGAATAACAAAGTGTGTAGCTGGATGAACACAGCAGGCCAAGCAGCTTCTCAGGAGCACAAAAGCTGACGTTTCGGGCCTCTGATGAAGAGAGGTCTCTGATGAAGGGTCTAGGTCCGAAACGTCAGCTTTTGTGCTCCTGAGATGCTGCTTGGCCTGCTGTGTTCGTTCAGCTACACACTTTGTTATCTTGGATTCTCCAGCATCTGCAGTTTCCATTATCTCTGATCACAGTTGTTATGGGCGACTTTAACTTTTCAAATAGTGACTGGAAACACTATAGTTCGAGTACATTAGATGGGTCAGTTTTTGTCCAATGTGTGCAGAATGGTTTCCTGACACAGTATGTAGACAGGGAAACAAGAGGCGAGGTCACATTGGATTTGGTACTGGGTAATGAACCAGGCCAGGTGTTAGATTTGGAGGTACGTGAGCACTTTGGTGATAGTGACCATGAAAAGTTTACTTTTGCGATAGAAAGGCATAGGTATATACCGCAGGGCAAGAGTTATAGCTGGGGGAAAGGCAATTATGAGGCAATTAGGCAAGATTTAGGATGCATAGGATGGGGAAGGAAACTGCAGGGGCTGGGCACAATTGAAATGTGGAGCTTGTTCAAGGAACAGCTACTGCGTGTCCTTGATACATATGTCCTGTCAGGCAGGGAGGAAGTGGTCGAGCGAGAGAACTATGGTTTACTAAAGAAGTTGAAACTCTTGTCAAGAGGAAGAGGGAGGCTTATGTAAAGATGAGACGTGAAGGATCAGTTAGGGCACTTGAGAGTTACAAGTTAGCCAGGAAGGACTTAAAGAGAGAGCTAAGAAGATCCAGGAGGGGACATGAGAAGTTTTTGGCAGGTAGGATCAAGGAAAACCCTAAAGCTTTCTATAGGTATGTCAGGAATAAAAGAATGACTCGAGTAAGATTAGGGCCAGTCAAGGACAGTAGTGGGAAGTTGTGCATGGAGTCCAAAGAGAATGAATATTTTTTGTTAGTATTCCCACAGAAAAAAGACAATGTTGTCGAGGAGAATACTGAGATACAGGCTATTAGACTAGGCGGGATTGAGGTTCTAAAGGAGGAGTTGTTAGCAATTCTGGAAAGTGTGAAAATAGATAAGTCCCCTGGGCCAGATGGGATTTATCCTAGGATTCTCTGGGAAGCTAGGGAGGAAATTGCAGAGCCTTTGGCTTTGATCTTTATGTCATCATTTTCTACAGGAATAGTGCCAGAAGACTGGAGGATAGCAAATGTTGTCTCCTTGTTCAAGAAGGGGAGGAGGGTCAACCCTGGTAATTACAGACCAGTGAGCCTTACTTCAGTTGTGGGTAAAGTGTTGGAAAGGATTATAAGAGATAGGATATAAAATCATATAGCAAGGAATAATTTGATTAGGGATAGTCAACACAATTTTGTGAAGGATAGGTCGTGCCTCACAAACCTTATTAAGTTCTTTGAGAAGGTGACCAAACAGTTGGATGAGGGTAAAGTGGTTGATGTGGTGTATATGGATTTCAGTAAAGCGTTTGATAAGGTTTGAGGGGTGATAGATATAGGACAGATTGTCAGAGGTAAGTTCTTTACTCAGAGAGTAGTGAGGGCGTGGAATGCCCTGCCTGCAACAGTAGTAGACTTGTCAAGTTTAAGGGCATTTAAACGGGGATGATATTGGAATAGTGTAGGTTAGATGGGCTTCAGATTGGTTTCACAGGTCAGCGCAACATCAAGGGCCGAAGGGCCTGTACTGCGCTGTAATATTCTACGTTCTATGTTGTTCAATCAGATAGCAAAGCCTCAAGGAACCTCTAAACCTTTTAACAATCATGATTATATGGTCCATTGTACTTCATTGAGACAAATGGGTTCCATTTAGACCACAGATTGCATTCTGTTCAGAAGGGGATGATCCGAATACATTACCATCTGCCAGTATCTGCATATGCATCTGTCTAAATTTAAGTCCAAGCCACAGGTGGGTGCTAGGCTAGCTCCCAATCTTCAGAAGTTTCTCAATTATAGCTCACTGTTTCTCCCAGCTAGTCCCACCAGGTTACTCTGACAGCAGTCATTAAACCCTATACCATCCCAGACCTTCACTGTCAGTGTTGAACAATGAAGATTTCAAGCTTTGGATGATCATCAAACTGTTGTCATTGTCAAACAAAATGGGAAAAGGACAGTAAAGAGTTTCTGATAATCACAATTACATACTCAGAGATGGAAGACATGGATGTGTTTTTGTTTAAGTGGGCCATCATTTATTTTCCATCCCTATTTTCCCAGAGGGCAGTTAAGCATCAACCATATTGCTGTGGGTTTGGAGTCACTTGTCGGCCAGACCAGGTAATGATACTGAATGTGGATGATCAGCCATGATCATAATGAATGGTGGTGCTGGCTCGAAGGGCCGAATGGCCTACTCCTGCACCTATTGTCTATTTTCTATTGTCAGTTTCCTTCCCTACATGATATTAGTGACCAAAATGGGTTTTTCCAAGAACCAATAATGGTTTCATGGTCATCACTAGACTCTTAAATACAGAGATTTAAAAAGAATTTGAATTCAAACTCCACCATTTGCCATGCTGGGATTTGAACTGGGGTTCCCAAAACATTAGCTGGGTCTCTGCATCACTTCTCACATATGATATGATTGGTACGATAGTCACGTGTACTGGGTTGTACATAATTGGATAATACTAATACTGGAAGGCAAACTACGCCAACACTGTTGAATAGTGATATGGGTGAGTGTGTAAACATTTCATTGGTAACCTGTTTTCTGTAGGGCAAATAAAAACCCATAGCTTTTGCAGCAAAGTTTCAGTGGTGTTCCATCTTTGTTTAAACTTTTATTCATGCATCAAAAAAATTCTGATTTTCCCCTGGTCTGAAAGAGGGATTAAAGGGTTAAATCACCCTTTCAACAATGTTTGCTGAAGGGACATTTGAATGCCATTGACCATTTATATCTTCACAAACATTACACCATTTTCCATTAGGGAGGATAAACAAGGGACAGGAGTGGGTCCTCAATGGAAAAGCACTGAAGTTCACACAATGAGTTCTGCAACATTTTGGGCATATTGGCTCGGTCGACGTTATGGACCTTGCAAATATTTGCCTTGTTAAAGACTTCATATTTAGACATATAGTAATTCCTTCATCTCACCAGATAAAGGCATGGCTCAATATATGGACACACAAGCACATGCACCCCCACATGCACATATACACGGCACACAACGAACACATGCACGCACACAAAGATCACACATGTGCACAAAAACACTCATACATTTGCACGCACACAGTCATGCCTGCATATATACGTGTGCACACACGCACACAGATAGAACATAGAACATAGAACATAACAGCACAGTACAGGCCCTTCGGCCCTCGATGTTGTGCCGACCTGTCATACCGATCTGAAGCCCATCTAACCTACACTATTCCATGTACGTCCATATGCTTGTCCAATAACGACTTAAATGTACCTAAAGTTGGCGAATCTACTACCATTGCAGGCAAAGCGTTCCATTCCCTTACTACTCTGAGTAAAGAAACTACCTCTGACATCTGTCCTATATCTTTCACCCCTCAATTTAAAGCTATGCCCCCTCGTGCTCGCCGTCACCATCCTAGGAAAAAGGCTCTCCCTATCCACCCTACCTAACCCTCTGATTATTTTATATGTCTCAATTAAGTCACCTCTCAACCTTCTCCTTTCTAATGAAAACAGCCTCAAGTCCCTCAGCCTTTCCTCGTAAGACCTTCCCTCCATACCAGGCAACATCCTAGTAAATCTCCTCTGCACCCTTTCCAAAGCTTCCACGTCCTTCTTATAATGTGGTGACCAGAACTGTACACAATACTCCAAGTGCGGCCGCACCAGAGTTTTGTACAGCTTCACCATAACCTCTTGGTTCCGGAACTCGATCCCTCTATTAATAAAAGCTAAAACACTGTATGCCTTCTTAACAGCCCTGTCAACCTGGGTGGCAACTTTCAAGGATCTGTGTACATGGACACCGAGATCTCTCTGCTCATCTACACTACCAAGAATCTTACCATTAGCCCTGTACTTTGCCTTCCGGTTACTCCTACCAAAGTGCATCACCTCACACTTGT
The DNA here is from genome assembly GCF_030684315.1 of Stegostoma tigrinum. Taxonomy (NCBI): domain Eukaryota; kingdom Metazoa; phylum Chordata; class Chondrichthyes; order Orectolobiformes; family Stegostomatidae; genus Stegostoma; species Stegostoma tigrinum. The sequence continues at coordinate 72,621,812 of NC_081367.1, read as the reverse complement.
CTGCATTAAACTCCATTTGCCACCTCTCAGCCCAGCTCTGCAGCTTATCTGTGTCTCTCTGAAGCCTACAGCATCCTTCGTCACTATCCACAACTCCACCGACCTTAGTGTCATCTGAAAATTTACTAACCCATCCTTCTACGCCCTCATCCAGGTCATTTATAAAAATGACAAACAGCAGTGGACCCAACACCAACCCTTGCGGTACACCACTAGTAACTGGTCTCCAGGATGTACATATACATGCCCTCTAGTACATACACATACATGCAAGTTTGCATTCTTGTCTCACACACACACACTCTCACACACACACACACACACAACACACACACACACACACACACACACACACACACACACACACACACACACACACACACACACACACACACACACACACACACACACTTCTTTGGCAATTACAGATCCAAAGCACAGCTACATGTCTTTATGGAAGAGAATGGGTGGGTTCTAACATGTTTCAAGGCTGCAAGTAGCTGACCTGACATGCATGGCAAATAAAACAGTTTGGGAAACAGGGGTCTAGAATTAAGGCAAGAGATCATTAACAATTTGACCATCGTGTCTACTGGGAGCTGTATGGATGGGAACAAATTCATGGTACTAAATAGATTTGACAAGGTCAGAAGGAAGGATGAAAAGGGAGCGAGGCAGTAAAATGTAAAAAAAAATGCACACAAGACCAAATATAGTTCAGAAAATCAGAATTTGACTTTTATATCTTCATGCAAATTCTACCACACTCAAAAATAACAGCAACGGAGATTTATATAGGAGCTCATAGAAACAGAGAACATAGAACAGTACAGCACATTAAAGGCCCTTCGGCCCTATGTCAGCACTGTAATATTTCAAACAAGGCTTCACTGACCAGAGACAGAATAGGCTTACCTGCAAACATCATCATGTGTTGGAAGTTCCAAGGGATTTTTCTTCTGCGTCGCAGGTTGAGTAGGAATGACAGAGGATAGATATTGCAGGCTCGTGCTACAAAGATGGCGATCTGTTGAAATAATCTTAAGGACAATAGCAAAAATCGATTGACCAATGCTCACTGACATCCCCTTTGAGGTTGCTCTGTCTCTTATTGATTGCCATTACAAATTTCATTCCTTTCTGGACCATTTCTTTTATTCATCTTTGGGACGTGGGCTTACTTTTTTTGAGGCATTAAATACACAGAAGTAAATAGTTTTGACACAAGAGTGTTGAATGCAAGCACAAACCTTGGAGCATTCTAAAGATAAAACCCTGAAAGGGAAAATATTCTGGAGGAAATACAAAGAATAGTTGCAATGGGAATCTGGAACTTTGAAGAATTGCAAAAATTAAACCAACGAATGTGCTGAGAAAAAGTATGAGGAATGGTCAATGCAGTACAATCCATTCAGAGACAAAGAGTCATACAGAAACACAGCCATTCGGCCCAACTTCTCCATGCTGACCAGATATCCTAAATAAGTCACAGAAATAAACAGCACAGAAAAAGCCCCGCCCACCCCCAGCCCCCTGTTTCCATGTTAGTCAATGAGAACTACCTAACTATTTCTAAGCCCCTTTCCCAGCACTTAGTCCACATCCTAGACTGCACTGGCATCACAAGTGCACATCTAAACGTTTCTTCCTGAAGAAAATCTAGGCCCAAAACGTCAGCTTTCCTGCTCCTTTGATGCTGCTTGGCCTGCTGTGTTCATCCAGCTCTACATCTTGTTATCTCAGATTCTGAGGCATTGACAGCTGCTACTATCTCTAAATATTTATTCACTGCTCTGAGGGTTTCTGAGGGATTCCCACCACCGTCTGGATGAAAGAGTTCTTCCTCACTATCTCCTCTAAACTTTCGGTCCCTTACCTTAAATCTATGCCCCCGGTCACTGATCCTTCCAACAAAAGGGGAAGTTTCTCCCTGGCTATCCTATTCATACCCTCATAATTTTCTACATCTTAATCTCTTCTCAAACCCTACTTGTGCTCAGGAAAACAATCCTTACCATGGATAAGGCTTAGACATGAAACAAAATTAGATTCAAAAGAATGCATGAAGAGAATTTGTTCTCAGTGAGCTACCCACATAAAACAAACCACCCTTTTAAACAACTTCAATGTTATTGGGGAACAAAGAGTGTTATAAACTCATGAGTCATGAGTTTCACTAATGTACCTTCCTGAATAAAAAAGGGCTTAAAATATTCACAAAGTTGTTTCTCGCACTGGATGCAAGTGTACACTGTTTTGGATTTGATGAGTGGCCTCGCAGTATGCTTTTCTCAAACAAAGCCTTTTCTAAATCACACAGCTCTGCTGCCTGCTCCAGCTGAGGAAACATAAGGCAGGAACCTAAGACTCTCAACGACTCATCCCTGCTGTTGGTGTCAAATTGTTCAACTCGAGCAAGTCCCAGGGTCATTTTTCTGTTTCATCCGACGTCAGGACAGGCTTTATCACTTTTCAGCAGTTTTATTTGGCAGAAAACGAGAGACTCTCACAAACTGTTCAAAAACAATCCGTTTGAGTTGAGATGATGTCCCCAGGAGTTTCGGCTTGGTGAGTCATGAATGAGGAATTGGTTTAATGATTCTTTAGCTTGGGGGAGAGGAAAGAAAATCTTGAAAATGTCCACAAATTCAACTAAAGCAAATTCTCCCTTTATACAACCCATATCAACCTTGACATAATTTTTTTATCTTAATGGATAAAATTTAAAACCAAATTATGCAGCACTAGTACATAAAATTCAACAGAAATCATTCTGCTCAGTTTTCAACATTGATGTGTAAGTAGTCTGACAGAGTCATAGAGGCTTACAGCATGGAAACAGGCCCTTCAGCCCAATTTGCTCATGCTGCCCAGTTTTTGCAGTTTATCTGGTCCCATTTGCCTGCGTTTGATCCATAATCCTTCATGTCTACCTCATCCACACACCTGACCAAATGTTTCCTAAAATGACAAAATTGCACCCACCTTCACCACACTCTCTGGCATCTCATTCCAGACACTCATCAGCCTCTGTGTGAAAAAAATCATCCCTCTGGACCCTTTTGTGTCTGCCTCTTCTCCCATCTAGTTTTCGACATCCCGACCATGGGGAGGAACTGTTGGCTATCTACCTTGTCTATGCCGCTATGTGATTTTATAGACCTGTAAAAGGTCACCCTTCGGTCTCCACTAATCAGGTCACGCATCTACACCTCAGCCGTAAATTAATATCAACCATAGATTCTGAATTCACCAGCGACTAAAGTTACAGAGAATCTTGACTTCTGCTGTTGCCTGAGGCACCATGGCCCTCAGGTTAAACCATTGCCACTCATCTCTCTATAATGAGAGAGCAAGCCTATGGCGCACTGGGACTATAGTGACCACATAGCAAAGACTGGATATTGAAACTAACTGCATCCTGGTAGAAGTATGAGAAACCTCTCACCACCACACTAGTGTCTCACCCTGACTAAGCCGATCGCTGATCCATCCTGGTCAGAGCCTATATGAATATGACTCATATTCAGAAAGGATTCCAGGTTAGTAATTCACAGATGTTTCATTAGAAAATCTTACTGTACTAAAACAGAGACTTTTATTCATATACAACATCTTACATGTGAAATTAGACAAACATTAAGGCTAGTTAAAATGTAGTTCCAATTCTTAACCTGAAAAGGGTTTGTAATTTCCAAAAGCGATGGTAGGTACTGCAGATGCTGGAGAATCTTAGATAACAGGGTGTAGAGCTGGATGAACACAGCAGGCCAAGCAGCATCGGAGGAGCAGGAACGCTGACGTTTTGGGCCTAGACCCTTGTTCAGAAAATTTCCAAAAGTTGCTTCTACTTATGAACCACAGCGCACTCAGGAACTTGGAGACTGAGGGGGTAAATCTGACATCTTTACCGGTGAAGCATCATTTTGGTTGAGTTGCACAAGAGAGTAGCTCGCCCATAGGCTGAATGTGACAGCACCAACCTCGCGTCATTAACAACCTGGCCAGTACAATGATGCCCCTCTCACCCCATTCTAACAATTGCCACGCCTGAAGTGATTGGCCAATGGGTGGGGAATTTGCAAAACTGACCAGCATCCTCGGCACCAGTGCCACCTTTAACACACAAGCCCCATCTGTCTGGAGGTGGCCCTGCATGATCCCTGGCATGTGCCCAAGACATGGCAGGAAAGGGGTCACGTTGTGGGTGGGGGTCCAGGAGGACAGGATGGTGCAGAGGCAGGAGGTCCACTCACCCAAGCAGTGGAGGCCACAACACCTGACCATTCCATCTGGTCAGCGCAGTCTCAGGGATTTGGAGTATAGGAGTCGGGAGGTCATGTTCCAGCTGGATGGGACATTGGCTAGGGCCACTTTTGGAATAATGCGTTCAATTCTGGTCTCCCTGCTACAGGAAAGATGTTGTGAAACTAGAAAGAGTTCAGAAAAGAAGGATGTTGCTGAGGTCGGAGGGTTTGCGTTATAGGGAATAGGCTGGAGCTATTTTCCCTGGAACATAGGAGGTTGAGGGGTGACCTGATAGAGGTTTATAAAATCACATGGGGCAGGGATAGGGTGAGTAGTCAAGGTCTTTTACCCAGGGTAGGAGAGTCCAAAACTAGAGGGAATAGGTTTGAGGTGAGAGGGGAAAGATTTAAAAGGGACATAAGGGGCAACTTTTTCAAACAGAGGGTGGTGCGTGTATGGAATGAGCTGCCAGAGGAAGTGGTGGAGGCTGGTACAATTACAACATTTAAAAGGCATCTGGATGGGGACATGAATAGGAAGGGTTTAGAGGGACATGGGCCAAATGTTGGCAAATGGGTCTAGATTATCTGATTGGCGTGGACGAGATGGACTGAAGAGTCTATCTCTGTAATGTACAACTTTATAACTTTAAACATCTTTATAATTTGCAATTTAATTATTCAACACCAACAACTTTCATGGTCTCCTTAGGTTGGCAACTCACTTCAATGAATTATTGAAAGCGTGGAGGGGAGGGGAGTGGTGGGAAAATGATTTTTGCATTGAGGGAAACGTGATCAGGAGCTCGTTTGCACAGAGGCAGGCAGTATGGTGTTTAACTAACCAGCACACCACAGGCTGCTCCGTCATTTACATAATTTACTGAGGCTGCGTGCCTCCAGTTCCAGCTCAGTTTTAGATTAACCCAGGGCATGTGGAATCTGTCTGCTGAATACCACCAACATGTGACAGATTCCACGCGGCAAATGCTTTTCCAGCACTGCTTGTGGGTCAAGAGAAACGGGACTACTTCCTACCAAACAGGGCCCTTCCGCCTCAACTGAACACCACTGGACCCCTACAGTATTGACTCTCCCCAGAGCCAAGTGATCTATCTAAGGCAAGTCAAATTCATTCCCCACACTATTGACACTGTTCCACAATCGCTCAGCGCCTTCCAGTTCTCTGCTTCCTCCCTCGTTGCTGCCTCCCAGACTTACAGCAGTCAGCTAGTAATCTAATTGGTGGATAAATGTCTCAAAATATTTAGATCAGCTCCTGACTGTATTTTTGGCAGGAGGTTTGACAAATGGGGATAGGTCAGTCTAGGACGGGCAGGTCAAGAGGGCAGGATGAGGTTAGTAGGAAGGAAATGGAGGTGTGGCTTGAGGTGGGAGGAGGGGATAGGTGAGAGGAAGCACAGGTTAGGGAGGCGGGGATGAGCTGGGCTGGTTTTGGGATGCAGTGGGAGGAGGGGAGATTTTGAAGCTTGTGAAATCCACATTGATGCCATTGGGCTGCAGGGTTCCCAAGTGGAATATGAGTTGCTGTTCTTGCAACATTCGGGTGGCATCATTGTGGCACTGCAGGAGGCCCAGGATGGACATGTCATCTAAGGAATGGGAGGGGGAGTTGAAATGGTTCGTGACTGGGAGGTGCAGTTGTTTATTGCGAACTGAATGGAGGTGTTCTGCAAAGCAGTTCCCAAGCCTCCGCTTGGTTTCCCCAATGTAGAGGGGGCCACAATGGGTACAGTGGATGCAGTATACCACATTGGCGGATGTGCAGGTGAACATCTGCTTGATGTGGAAAGTCATCTTGGGGCCTGGGATGGGAGCCGGCCCCTGTCTTTGCACAAAAACAGAAGTTACTGGAAAAGCTCAGCAGGTCCGGCAGCAGCAGTGAAGAAAAAGTTCGGGTCCGGTGACCCTTCATCTCTCCTTGTCTTTGACCAGTTTCAGTTACTGTTTGATCCAGCAGCATGTGGAACAAGGGAATAGATGCAGAACCTACCGAATTAAACACCTTTATGCTTCAGCAAGCAAAGCTCCAAGTCTAAAAGGTTCACATTAGGAACAATCTTTGTGGCTCAATAAAGATCAGAAGTCAGGTCCAAGCTTCATTACACTGACAGTTACAAAACAGAGAGAGGCTTGGAGCAAAGGAGCCTCCTGGTAAATCAACCATTAATTTCTTTCCTTGGAAAGAGCCCTTTGTTACTTTCCTTGGGGATAGTAGGAACGCTGATGCTGGAGGAGCTGAGATAACAAGCTGTAGAGCTGGATGAACGCAGCAGGCCAAGCAGCATCAGAGGAGCAGGAAAGCTGACATTTTGGGTCTGGACCATTTCTGAAGAAAGGCCCAGACCTGAAACATCTGCTTTCCTGCTCCTCTGATGCTGCCTGGCCTGCTGCGTTCATCCAGCTCTACACTTTGTGGCGTTCCTTGTCCTGATTTGGACATTATCGCTCCATGATTGCCAACTGTGAAGCAAATGATAAAGGTTCTGCATGGCAATCCCTTAATATTGTACCGCTCCCTAAAAACACAGAGATAGAATTGTCTGCACTTTCTTCAACAGTGGCAGGTTAAATCAGGAACCCATTTCACTGGAAATTGAGAGGACTGGATGACCCAATGCAAAAAATGTATTTCTCACAAAGGGAGGTGAATCTGAGAAATTCACTCCCCCAGAGCATGGTGGACGCTGGGATGCTGAACGTAGCCGAGGTGGAGAGAGACAGATTTCGAGTTAGTGATCGTGAGAAGGTTATGGAGGACGGGCAGGAAAGTGGAGTTGCAGCCAAACTGAGATCAGCCACGATTGCATTAAATAGTGGAGCAGGCTTGAGGGGCCGAACGGCCTACCCCGAGTTCTTCAGCTCCCATGTGTGAATGGTGAAGAGTCACCCAGATCATAGCGGGCTATGATAGTCTACAGTTTGAATTGGAAAGCGTACTGAGAGCTCACCAGATTCATATGTTAGGATTTGAAACATGCTACATTGGTCTGTGGTCACACTTTGTATCATTTACTGACCCTTATCATTCTACTATCCTTGGGAACCAAGCCCCTTCCATACCCATTGTGAACTCAGTTTTGGGCGAGCACACAAACAAAAGTTATTCCACACCCAACCATTCCAGACCCAAGTTGGTGTGATAAAGACATAGAAGCATGCAACAACATGGCAGCAACAAGATATTTAGCTCTTTCAGCCTATTCGGTATGGTGATGGTTTTTTCTCTATCTCAATGCTTTATTCCCATTCACTCCCCCCATGCCCCTCGATATCTTTAGTGGTTAGAATTTTATTCCTTTTTTAAATCTACTCACCTGGGCTCCATAAACTTACATGTTGGAAAATTCCACAGGGTCACCGTTCCCCCAGTGAGGTAAATATTCCTAATTTCAGCTATAAATGTATCTCTATCTTTGAAACCATAGCCCCTTATTTTACAGCACGCTGACCAGAGTGTCATCTCTACATACAGTCTGTCCAGTGCTGCCAAAATATTAAAAGTTTCTTTGAGATCGCCCTCTCATTCTTTAAAACTCAGTGAATAGAATGGACTGTGGGAGGAAACCGGAACATCCATTGGAAACCCAAGCAGGCACAGGGAGAATGTATCAGAGATAATGGGAACTGCAGATGCTGAAGAATCCAAGATAACAAAGTGTGGAGCTGGATGAACACAGCAGGCCAAGCAGCATCTCAGGAGCACAAAAGCTGACATTTCAGGAAGGGTCCAGGCCCGAAACATCAGCTTTTGTGCTCCTAAGATGCTGCTTGGCCTGCTGTGTTCATCCAGCTCCACACTTTGTTATCTCTCATAACAGAGAGAATGTGCAAACTCCACAGAGACAGTTACCCAAGGGTAGAATTGAACCTGGGTCCCTGGTGCTGTGAGGCAGCCGTACTAACCACTGAGCCACCGTGCTGCTCCCTGACCCAGTTGACGCCCTCTCTCGACATACAACAATTTCAGTGTTAGCAGACTGAAATGAAAAAGCTTTCAATCTCTCATCTTGAGCTTAAAGTACACACCAAATCTAAACAGTGCTTGTTTGCAGCCGGGATTTAAGAGTTCTGTGGGACTTCTTGAGGTAGCTTATTAAAATGAACTCCTACCTTCTACTCCATGACCTCAGTTACTGACACAGTAACTCCAAACATTTCCACTGCTGTCCTTCACTATGCACATTCCTCCCCGCTCCTCCAAACCTTATTTCCTTTTGCAGCTGACCCAGAGAGAAAATCCCTCCCACACCACCACCCACTCCAAATGACTAACAACCAAACTTCCAATTTCCCAAGATAACAAGGACTGAAGCTGGATGAACACAGCAGGCCCAGCAGCATCAGAGGAGCAGGAAAGCTGACGTTTCAGGCCTAGACCCTTCTTCAGAAAAAAATGTCCAATTTCCCAACTTTTGATCTTGCATCCACAAAAATTCTTCTTCAGTTAAGGTTCTGCTCAGTCCGACAGAAATCACTGTCAAACACCACAGGATCCCACAAACTTTCAGAGGCTCGCTCCTTCTTCAGGATCCGAAAGCTCATGATTTCAAATAAACCTGTCGGACTGTACCCTGGTGTCGTGTAACTTCTGGCTTTGTCCACCCAAGTCCAACATTGGCACCTCCACGTCACATATTTCACGGGTGTGGGAGGATAAGAGGAAGGAAAATCTTACGGTATCTTAGCCACATCTTCACTTGTGCAAGTCCAGCTGGTGGAGACAGAGTATGTTCATGATTCAATTATATCATTGATCAACAGATTTGGAGGGTCTACCTCCAGTGGTAACAAAATTCACTGCCAACACGGCCGACTGGCCCAGGATACTTATTAAAAACAAAAGTATTCTCCTCACTCACAGCTTTTCTCTCTCCCGTGCCCTCCATCCCACATCTCCCACAGAGTGTGGAGCTGGATGAACACAGCAGGCCAAGCAGCATCTCAGGAGCACAAAAGCTGACGTTTCGGGCCTAGACCCTTCATCAGAGAGGGGGATGGGGTGAGGGTTCTGGAATAAATAGGGAGAGAGGGGGAGGCGGACCGAAGATGGAGAGTAAAGAAGATAGGCGGAGAGAGTATAGGTGGGGAGGTAGGGAGGGGATAGGTCAGTCCAGGGAAGACGGACAGGTCAAGGAGGTGGGATGAGGTTAGTAGGAAGGAAATGGAGTTGCAGCTTGGGGTGGGAGGAAGGGATGGGTGAGAGGAAGAACAGGTTAGGGAGGCAGAGACAGGCTGGGCTGGTTTTGGGATGCAGTGGGGGGAGGGGACGAGCTGGGCTGGTTGTATGGTGCAGTGGGGGGAGGGGATGAACTGGGCTGGTTTAGGGATGCAGTGGGGGGAGGGGAGATTTTGAAGCTGGTGAAGTCCACATTGATACCATTGGGCTGCAGGGATCCCAAGTGGAATATGAGTTGCTGTTCCTGCAACCTTCGGGTGGCATCATTGTGGCACTGCAGGAGGCCCATGATGGACACGTCGTCCGAGGAATGGGAGGGAGAGTTAAAATGGTTCATGACTGGGAGGTGCAGTTGTTTATTGCGAACCGAGCGGAGCCCAGCCTGTCTCCGCCTCTCTAACCTGTTCTTCCTCTCACCCATCCCTTCCTCCCACCCCAAGTTGCACCTCCATCTCCTACCTACTAACCTCATCCCACCTCCTTGACCTGTCCGTCCTCCCTGGACTGACCTATCCCCTCCCTACCTCCCCACCTATACTCTCCTCTCCACCTACCTTCTTTTCTCTCCATCTTCGGTCCGCCTCCCCCTCTCTCCCTATTTATTCCAGAACCCTCTCCCCATCCCTCTCTCTGATGAAGGGTCTAGGCCCGAAACGTCAGCTTTTGCGCTCCTGAGATGCTGCTTGGCCTGCTGTGTTCATCCAGCCGCACACTTTGCTTCCAATATGCTGCTCTGTTCAGCCCTGAGCTAAGTATTTATCTCAGTACAATTGTTGTAATGAAGGCCAACTATTTCTACCTCTGGAACATCGCTACATTTGTGTTGCTGAAACCTTCATTCAGACCTAATTGCCATTTAATCTCATGGTTGGAGCCCCATCCTTCAGTTCTGAATAAGTACACTGAAATACCCAAACTCTCTTGCTCATACTCCAGACTGAAATTGGTTTTTCCCACCCACCACTGCAGTTCTCACTAACTCATATTAGCTCAAAGTTAGCATGGCAGAATCCTCACCTTTGTTTTTAAACCCCTTCCCACTCCTATTCTCCAACCCTGATTCCATCAACTCATTCCCCTCTGCTCACACACTTCCTTCCTCTAATTTTGACATCTTTATTAACTTTTACAGCTGCATTGGCTACCGACAACGAGTTGCCTCCTTAAACCCCTCCAGCTCCTTTCCTTCATGTGCCTCTCGTTCTTCTTTGATCAACAAGTTTCAACTTGCCACTTCTGCTTTCCTCACTCCTCCTGGTTGCCTTGTAAGATTTCTTTCAAAGATGAAAGTGCTGTTGTTGCTATCAGACAGATTGCTGAGCGGTCTCAGGCTAAGTGTGTTAAATGTCAAATCACATCATCTCTCAATTTTCTTATTAGTGCAAAACTGTAACAAAATGTCGTTTTGTAAGAGGATACAAAGGCTCCGAAAATGAAGAGTGCATTGAAGATGTGGTTCTGATAGGTGAACAGTGCAACACCCATATAACAGAAGATGAAGTTTTCAGCCATGAAGTTCATAAACTCAAAAAGCTGGAAAAGAAAAACACACATATTTGCTTATTTCAACTTTAAGCTGATTCTCAGTAAAGCCTATGATTTTAAACAAAAGCAGGAAGTGCCAGAGAAACTCAGCAGGTGTGACAGCATCTGTGCAGAAAAACACAACATTTTGAGTCCAGTGACTTTTCATCACGACAGATGCTGCCAGATGTGCTGACTTTCTCCAGTATTTTTTGTTTTTGTTTTAGATTTCCAGAATCCATTGTACTTTGCTTTATTTGACTAACAATGTTGGAAGTCACTTTTGAGAACACACAACCTATTGAACAAATTTGTCCCCTTTATTTGGATCTACTCACAACTATAGTCAACTTACTGTTTTCATTCATTCATGGGATGAGGGTGTCACTGCCTGTCCCTAATTGCCCAGAGGGCAGTTAAGAGTCAACTACATTGCTGTGGGCCTGCAGTCACATGTAGAACAGACCAGGTAAGGATGGCAGTTTCCTTCCCTAAAGGGCATTAGTGAATCCAGATGGATTATTATAATAATCAGTAGGCCTTTCATGGCCATTATTAGACTCTTCCTTCCAGATTCTTATTGAACTCAAATTTACCATCTGCCATGGCAAGATGTGAACCCGGGTCCCAAATGTGGCCTGGATCTCTGGATTAACAGTCTCTGCAGTAAAGACTTCCATAGATTCACAATCCTCAGAGAAGAGATTCTTCCCATCTCTGTGTTAAATGTGCAGCCCCTTGTTCTGAGATGATTTCGTCTGGATCTAGACTCTCGCGCAAAGAGAAACACCCTCTTTGCACCTACCCCGTCAAGTCTGTTACGAGTCTTCCCTGTTTCAATAAGGTCACGTACCACTCTGCGCTGTTCTAATGAGCACAGGGCTGGCACACTCACCCGGGTGTATGACAACTCTACCCAGGGCTGTAAGAAACTACAGAAGGTTGTGTGCACAGCCCAGACCGTTACAGAAGCCAACCTCCATCCATGGGCTCTATTTACATGACTCGCTACCACAGAAAGGTGGAAACATCATCAAAGACCCCTCCCATCCCAGTAATGATCTCCTACCAACCTCTTCCATCAGGCAGAAAATACAGAAGCCTGAAAACACGCACAGGCAGGTTCAGGAACAGCTTCTCCCCCATTTTTATCAGACTGCTGACCTTAAATAACGCTGATTTCACCCAGTGCACGCCCTGTGCAATGTAACCTGTATGATTCTGTCTAAGTCTTTTTGATCTGTACATCCTTTGCTTACTATGATCTACCTGTTCCGCTTGTAAACAAAGCTTTTCCCCTTATTTTGGTATATGCAACAATAAATAAATAAATCAATCAATAAGAGAGTCCCTCCATAAGCAGGATCAGCCTTAGTGAACCTTCTCTGGACTGTCTCCAGAGCTAATTAAAGGATCCAAAATTATTCACTGTATCCCATCTGTGGTCTGACGAGTGTCTTAGAATGTTGTTAGCAAAACCTGTGTACTTTTATACTCCATTCCTTTGTAATAAAGATTAACATTTCAGTTACCTTCCCTTTCACTCACCGAACTTGGATGCTAGCTTTTTATGATTCATGGATGAGGAATCCGAAACCTCTCTGTTTTGTAGCTTTCTTCAATCTTTCTCCTTGTAAGTAATATTCATCTCCTCTATTCTTCCAGCCAAAGTACATAACCTTCCATTTTACAACATTTTGCTCCATTTAGAAGAGAAATGGAAGAGTTACTATGGTGTCCTGGCTAATATTTATCTCTTAATCTTAGGGAAAGAATTCCAAAGGTTCACCTTTTTGGGACGCTGTCCGCATTATTATACAGGCAGGGTAATTTATTACTGAAAGAATCATTGCCTGAAGAAATAATTAAGCCTGAAAAACATAATTTAGCCACTTATGAACTCTTTCCAGATCTTTAATAAACAGATTTTGGTTTTTAATTTGAAGTACTGTATTAGCTTTATTTCTATAAATTCTTCACAGGTAAATAAATTTGACTTATGATATCAGTGGCGTGGAAGGGATATATAAATGCAAGAGACAGTAGGAACTGCCGATGGTGGAGAATCTGAGACAACAAGGTATAACCCAATGGTATCAATGCAGACTTTGCAAGCTTCAAAATTTTCCCGCCCCCGACCCCATCCCAAAACCAGCCCAGCTCGTCCCCACCTCCTTAACCTGTCCTTCCTCCCACTTATCCCATCCTCCCACCTCAACGCCCACTGCCACCTCCTCCCTATCAGCCTCGTCCCCACCTCCTTGGCCAGTCCGCATTCCCTTGGCAGACCTATCCCCTCCCTAACTCTCCACCTACACTCACCTTTACTGGCTCCACCCCCACCTCCTTGATCTGCCCGTCTCCTCTCCACCTATCTTCTCCTTCATCCATCTTCTACCCACCTTCCCGTCTCTCCCTTTTTATTTCAGAACCTCCTTCCCCTTCCCCATCTCTGAGGAAGGTTCTAGGCCCAAAACATCAGCCTTCCTGCTCCTCTGCTGCTGCTTGGCCTGCTGTGTTCATCCAGCTCTACACCTTGTTATCTTATATAAATGCAAGTGTTCCTTTCTTAATTAAGTAGATTAAGGCCATACTAACAGGATGATAAGTGTGGTGCTTCCTATTTTCTGAGTCAGCAGATGTGTCGAGGATGCTGCATGAATTTCAATCGACAATTCCAATGACAAACAAGACAGGTCTAGCCCATTGACATCGGCTTACTGACTCTTAAGTGGTCCTTACAAAGTTGGCTATAACTTTGTTGAAATAACAAAAACTACTGAAGAACGTTGAGTGAATAAAGAGCTATTCATGTCAATTTAGCATCCCAACGTAACCTCATATCCTGAAATTATCATCAGTGCACATTGGTTAGGCACTGACAAAATACAAGGATTTAAAGAATATGGTATTCTTATCAAGTGCTGATTGCAATCTCTTAATGGACATTGGACAGCGGAAAATGCAATATACCATTACTCATTGCTGTTCACAAAGAATAAAGAATGCTTTCTGACGTATCCCACTGAGATTCAGACGGTGTTGGAAGATGGTGTCAAATGCATCTGAAATCAAGGGTAGATTATTGTCTTAGAAAACAGTGAGAATATCAACTTCAGTTGATGACACAAAAAAGTGAGATTTCTCTGCCAAAGATTTGTTAATGCCAAAGTGCTATTAGCATTAAATTTTGAAGAAACCAAACAACAAAGGACAAAAAGGAATATTGATTGATTTGACATGTTACTTTGACGAGCATCGATTTTTATAATGTAGAACTTGAGGGAGTGTTAGGTTTGTCATTTTTGGCCACAAATTACAAGCAAATGTAACTCCTTTGTATGTGATGAACACGCATTGAATCCATTCTGAGTTTGAATATTATTCAGTACAATTAAGCACCTCACAGACCACTTGACATATCGAACCAGTTGAGCAAGGAGTGTCTGCTGGACTCAACAAACAGGGACCATGATACATGCAAGAGTTTGTGACAGATTCAGCACCCATTCTCTATTCAGGGGTAAAAAAACAGCGTTTGCATCTTCACACGGACTGTCTCACACATGTCACTTTGTGCACCTACTGAGGAGCAATTTAAATTATGCAAGTGACCTTTACTGTGAAGCTCCAAGTGGCAGGCTCATTAAAACCAGAGCCTGTACATTAAAGGGGAACTGTTACAGTCAGTGACCAGCGAATGTGTTCTTAAAATATCATAAATTTCTAAAGGTTGGACAGAACAGTTTCTTTCCTGCTTCAATAAATCTGGTCTTTTCTATGGCACAATCTGAATGTTCAGTCAGTCACTCTTCATGGCCTTAGACATTCATCTGTTAATTTATTTTCTGATTGCTAACTATTCGTTCCTCTGTCCTTTAAAACTTAGCTTTGGGAGTGGCACGGTGACTCAGTGGTTAGCGCTGCCGTCTCACTGTAGCAGGGACCTGGGTATGATTCCAGCCTCAGGTTACCGTCTGTCTGGAGTTTGCACATTCTCCCTGGGTCTGTGTGGGTTTCCTCCTGTTTCCTCCCACTGTCCAAAGATGTGCAGATTAAGGTGAACTGGCCTTCGAAAATTGGCCAGGGATGTGTAGGTTAGGTAGTTTAACCATGGGAAACGCATGGCACAGGGATAGGGTAGAGGGGTGGGTCTGGGTAGGATGCTCTTCAGAGGGTTAGTGCAGACCTAATGGGCTGAATGTCCTGCTTCCACACTGCAGGAATTCTATGATGAGTTTTCTGAATGTTCAATGGTCTGGTTCTTTACCCCAGGTGAGTGAACAAGTTAACTCATCAACTGGCTAAAAACCAAATCCAAAAGTATGCTTCTTCAGAAGCTAAAGTGTAAACTGAATTAGCATGCTCTTGTTATTCTTTGACTGTGTTTTATACTGTTAAATTCAACAAGGATGCATCAAAAGCCATCTCCGAACTGACAATGTCCATGTAAGTAAACAAGTAGCTGCTTTCACTCCCAATTCGGCATCCTCTTAAATACACACACCTACAGAGCTCCACACAGAGTCACGGAGGTTACAACATGGAAACAAACCCTTCATTCCAACTCGTCCATGCCAACCAGATATCCTAAATTAATCTAGTTGGAGGGTCAGTGTGGACTCGACGGGTTGAATGGTCTGTTTTTACACACTAGGGATTCTATGATTCTATGACTTGAGGTGCAGGATTATCGGCCAACAAGAGGCGTATGGATTTAGCTCCAGCCTATTCAGCCTCTCCCTATAGCTCAAACTTCCAAACCTGGCAACTTCCTTGTCAATCCTTTCTGCACCCTTTCAGGTTTCACAACATCTTTCTTATAGCAGAGAGACCAGAACTGAACGCAGTATTCCATAAGTGGCCTCACAGATTTCCTGTACACCAATTTCATGCAACATGACCTCCCAACTCCCATATTCAACGCGTACCAAGTGTATTCTTCAGTGATTTGTCTAACTGCAACTCCAACTTCAAGGAACGATGAACCTGCACTCAAAGGTCCCAGTTCAGCAACACTTCCCAGGGCCTTACCATTAAGTGTATCAGTCTTGCCCTGATTTGCCTTTCAAAAATGCTGCACCTCACATTTATCTAAATTAAACTCCAACTGCCACTCCTTGGCCCACCTGATCAAGATCCTGTTGTATTCAGAAAAGTAACCTTCTTCGCTATCCACTGCATCCCTAGTTTTGCTGTCATCTGCAAACTTATCATACCTCCTATATTCACATCCAAATCATTTATATAAATGACAAAAAGCAGTGGGCCTAGTACCGATCCTTGTGGCACACCGCTGGTCACAGGCCTCCAGTCTGAAAAGCAACCCCCCCACCACCACGGTCTGTCTCCTCTCTCCGAGCCAGTTCTGTATCGACATGGCTAGTTCTCCCCGTATTCCATGTGATCTAACCTTGTCAGCCGGTCTACCTCGTGGAACCTTCATTGGAATTGACTTACCCAAAAATCAAGGAAATAATTACTAAAAGCTTCGACAGAGATTACTATTTGACCAAGTAGGAGTGCAAGTTGATCTGTGTCCTGAATCTCTATGCATGCCTTCAGCCTATATCCCTCCACCACAAATTATAGAATCATAGAATCCCTACAGTATGCAAACATGGCACATCGACCATCCAGTCCATACCGACCCACCAAAGAACATCTCACACGGGCTCACACCACCACCCTGTCCCAGTAGCCCTGCTTTTTCCATGGCCAATCCACCGAGCCTGCACACCTTTGGACTGTGGGAGGAAACCGGAGCACCCGGAGGAAACCCATGCAGACGCTGGGAGAATGTGCAAACGCCACACAGACAGTCACCCGAGGGTGGAATCGTACCTGGGTCCCTGGTGCTGTGAGGCTGCAGTGCTAACCACAGGCACTGAAGTGAGAAAGAAACATTTTCACCCAGTGAGTAGTTACGTTCTGGAGTGCGTGGCCTGGAAATATGGTGAGGTTAAGTTCAACTGAGGCATTGAACTGGCCAATAACCACAATGAATGGGAATATACTGAGACCAGGAGATGAGAGATCTTGGCGTGCAAAGTTAAAAGTTGCTGTACAGGTAGATAAGGTTGTAAAGAAGGCATATGGAATGCTGTCCTTCATTGGCAAAGGTATAGAATGCAAAAGGAGGGATATAATGGTGAAACTGTATAAGACACTGGTGAGGCCACAATTGGAATATTGTGTAAAGTTCTGAATACCACATTACAGGAAGGATGGATCTGCTCTGGAGAGAATGCAGAGAAGATTATACTAGAACATTGCCAGGGCTGGAGAATTGTAGCTGTGAGGATTGAAGAGGTTTCGGTTACTTTCCTTGGAACAGAGAAAGATGAAGGGTGACATGATTGAAGTCTACAAAATTGTGAGAGGTAGAGATAGAGCAGACAGGAAGAGCCCAGGGAGAACATGCAAACTCCACACACAGACAGAACAGAGATGAGGAGAAACTACTTCTCACAAAGGGTGGGGCATCTGTGGAATTCACTGCCCCAGAGTAATGTGGGTGTCAGGACGTTGAGTAAATTAAGGAGCAGATACACATATTTTTAATTAGCAATGGGTTGAAGGATTATGGGGAATGTGAAAGTAAGTGGAGTTGAGGCCAAGATGAGATCAGCCATGATCGTATTGAATAGTGGAGGAGGCTTGAAGGGCTGAATGGCCTCCTCATGCTCCTAATTCTAATGGGCTTGCAGCACTTCCACAGTTCTAACTCAATCTTCACCGGGGTGAAGCGGACACCTCACATCAATCTCCCCATCATAGAATGAGGCAGCCCAAGGGGAAAAGGCTGGAAATTCTGACAGAACTGGAGTTCACCCCAAATTCTGGCTCACTGTCTCACCCATGCAGTAACACTGCAGTACCTTCCACCCTGAACCACTCACACCGAAGCCCAGAAATGTTGGCCCCATTGCTCATTATCATCTGTGCTCGTTGTAAAATTTGCCCACGAGAGAAAATGTGTCAGGAACAAAAAAAAGGCAAATGACTTCAATATGAACCACAGCTTCAATAGAAATATGGAAACTACAACTAAATACAACACAAAACCTGTATTCATTGGGATTTAGAAGAATAAGAACTGATCTTATTGGAACATCCAATATTCTTACGGAGTTTCATAGGACAGATGCAGAAAGGTTGCTTCCTCTCATGGGAGAGTCTAGAACCAGACAGCATTATATCAGACTAAAGGAGCATAACATTTAAGACAGAGAAGAGGAAGAATTTTTCGTCTCGGAGGGTTGGAATTCTTTACTGCAGAGGGCTGAGTCTTTTAAAAAAACACATTCAAGCTTGAGACACACAGATAGTTGATCAGTAATGGATTCAAGGGTTTTAAGAAAAGTCAGAAAAGCGGAGTCGAAGGTCATCAGAAACAAAAATAGAAGTTGTTGAAAAAGCTCAGGTCTGGCAGCATCTGTGAACAGTGGGTTCCTCAGAACTGAGGAAGAGTCACTTGACCTGAAATGTTAACTCTGATTTCTCTCATGATGTGGAGGTGCCAGTTTTGGAATGGGGCGGAAAAGGTCAGAAATCACATGACACCAGGTTACGGTCCAACAGGTTTATGTGAAATCACAAGCTCTCAGAGCGTTGTACTATAACCTGGTGTCATGTGACCTCTGACCAGATTTCTCTCCACAGACACTTCCAGGCTTGTTCAGCTTCCCTAGCAATTTCTGTTTTAATTTCTGATTTACAGCATCCGCAGTTCTTTCAGTTTTTATTGAAGACTATCAGGCCAGCCATGATCTCAGTGGAAGGTGGATCTCGGATTCTCCAGCATCTGCAGTTCCCATTATCTCTATGGGCTGAATGGCCTACTTCTGTTTCTCACATCCCTCCCTGACACACTCAATACCTTCTATGCCCCAACAATCCCAGGACACACCTGTTTCCTCTGACACCACTTCGGAAGTGAGAATCGTCTTCCTGGGAGTCACCCCACGTAATGTGAGGGGCCTGGACAGTGTCCCTGGCCGAGCATTCAGATCCTGTGGGGACCAACTGACGAAAGTGTTCACCGACAACTTCAACCTCTCCCTCCTACAAGTCGAAGTTGCCCCCTGCTTCAGGAAGACCACCACCATCCCCGTACCCAAGAAAACACATGTAGTGTGCCTTAATGATTACCTAACCAGCGGTTCTGACCTCCATAATCATGAAGTGCTTAGAGAGGCTGGTCATGGCCCTCCAGTCTCCCAGCCTGCCTTGCTCCCCTACCGTTTGCCTATCAATGTAACAGGCCCACAGAGGGTGCCATATCCCAAGTTCTGCACGCATCCCTGGAACATCCGGAGATCAAAGATACCTACGTCAGACTCCCACTCATCGACTACAGCTCCGCCTTCAACACCATTATCCCCCCCAGGCTGATCTCAAAACTCCAAAACCTTGGTCTCTGTTCTGGCCCCTCAGCTTCCTGACCCACAGGCCGCAATCAGTGAGGAAGGTTACTGCACCTCCTCCACAACAACGTTCAACATTGGATCCCCCAAGGATACACCTCAGCGCCCTACTGTACTCTCTGCATACCCACGACGGTGTTGCCAAATTCCGAATGAATGCCATCCACACGTTCACTGACAACACTGCCGCAGTAGGAGGGATATCTAACAATAAAGAGTCAAAATACAGAAGGGAGACACAGGGCTTAGTGGTGTGTGCAATGAAAGTAATTTGTGTCTCAATGTCGGCAAAACTAAAGAACTGGTCATCGACTTCAGAAGGGAGGAAGGAGAACACGTCCCAGCCACATCAACGGAACGGAGGCTGAGAGGGTGGAGAGCATCAGGTTCCTTGGAGTGATGATAACTGACAACCTGTCCTGGATTTCCCACGTAGATGCAACAGTCAAGGAGACACAACATCTCTTCTTCCTCAGGCAGCTCAGGAAGTTTGGCATCTCCATAAGGTCCCTCACCAACGTCTAAAGATGCACCATTGAAAGCGTCACTATCCAGGTGCGTAACAGCCTGGTACCGCAACTGGTCTACACAGGACCCTAAGAGACTACAGAAGGTGGTGAGCACAGCCCCGACCATCACGGAAGCCAAACCCCCCCAATTCATGGTAACAAAGTGTAGAGCTGGATGCACACAGCAGGTCAAGCAGCATCTTAGGAGCTGGGCCTGCTGTGTTCATCCAGCTCCACACTTTGTTATCTCGGATTCTCCAGCATCTGCAGTTACTATTATCTCTTCCATCCGTGGGCTCTATTTACACAGCTCGTTGCCATGAAAAGGTGGCTAACATCGTCAAAGACCCCCATGATACTCTCTTCCAACCTCTTCCATCAGGCAGAAAATACAAAAGCCTGGACACACGCACAGGCAGCTTCAGGAACAGCTTCTTTCCGGCTGTTATCAGACTGTTCGAAGAACTCCAGCCTTAAATAATGTAACCTGTCTGCCTCTAAGCCCTCTTGATCTGTGCATCCTTTGCTTGCTGTGATCTGCCTGTTCTGCTCATAAACAAAGCTTTTCACTGTATTTCAGTACATGTGGCAATAAAATCAATCAGTGTTATGGTCCAACATGCTGACTCCTCCCATCCTTACATACGCTCCCACCTTTAACATTAGCATTAAAATTGATCTGCAGGTCAGAAAATGTACACTGGCTCAGAGCTAAACAGGCCCCTTTATCTATCTATAGCTGACCTCATTATTTCCCTGCAGGGTGCATTCCTCTTGATCTGAAGTGAGAAAATGATGCCTTTTTTTATCACCAGAGACCACCTGCTGAACAATCTGTTGGTAAAAACTAGAAACTTCAGGCAGTAACACTGCACCATGACTAGCCCATGGATTTAACCCAATAAGATGCAGTGCTTAAACAACTAGCACGGACACAATATTATCCTATTACATGGACAAGGGGAAGAGATGAATTTAAACAGATGCACTAATGGTCCCTGTGACTCATCTTTTAACACAGCACCTGTTAATACAACGCATTTCCATTTTGTTACCATAGCAACAGCTCTTTGGCCTACACTCCACAATAGCCACCCACACCCACCTGAATTCTTCACATGTAGCCTCGAAAAAAGCCTCTGCAATGTAAACATTCCTCCTCGACTGACAATTCTGAAAGCTGCTTCACAAAATGTGCAACCAATGTTGAAAACATGGCACCAAAGGAAGTGATATTTATGAAATCGGCAGGCCCAATGCAAAGAAAACACTACAGCCCAAGATAATAAAATGTGAGGCTGGATGAACACAGCAGGCCAAGCAGCATCTCAGGAGCACAAAAGCTGACGTTTCGGGCCTAGACCCTTCATCAGAGAGGGGGATGGGGAGAGGGAACTGGAATAAATAGGGAGAGAGGGGGAGGCGGGTGGCCATGGGCACCCGCATGGGCCCCAGCTATGCCTGCCTCTTTGTAGGTTATGTGGAACAGTCCCTCTTCCGCACCTACACAGGCCCCAAACCCCACCTCTTCCTCCGGTACATTGATGACTGTATTGGCGCCGCCTCTTGCTCCCCAGAGGAGCTCGAACAGTTCATCCACTTCACCAACACCTTCCACCCCAACCTCAAGTTCACCTGGGCCATCTCCAGCACATCCCTCACCTTCCTGGACCTCTCAGTCTCCATCTCAGGTAACCAGCTTGTAACTGATGACCATTTCAAGCCCACCGACTCCCACAGCTACCTAGAATACACCTCCTCCCACCCACCCTCCTGCAAAAATTCCATCCCCTATTCCCAATTCCTCCGCCTCCACCGCATCTGCTCCCACGATAAGACATTCCACTCCCGCACATCCCAGATGTCCAAGTTCTTCAAGGACCGCACCTTTCCCCCCACAGTGATCGAGAACGCCCTTGACCGTGTCTCCCGTATTTCCCGCAACACATCCCTCACACCCCACCCCCGCCATAACCGCCCAAAGAGGATCCCCCTCGTTCTCACACACCACCCCACCAACCTCTGGATACAACGCATCCTCCTCCGACACTTTCGCCATTCACAATCTGACCCCACCACCCAAGACATTTTTCCATCCCCTCCCCTGTCTGCTTTCCGGAGAGACCACTCTCTCCGTGACTCCCTTGTTCGCTCCACACTGCCCTCCAACCCCACCACACCCGGCACCTTCCCCTGCAACCGCAGGAAATGCTACACTTGTCCCCACACCTCCTCCCTCACCCCTATCCCAGGCCCCAAGATGACATTCCACATTAAGCAGAAGTTCACCTGCACATCTGCCAATGTGGTATACTGCATCCACTGTACCCGGTGTGGCTTCCTCTACATTGGGGAAACAAAGCGGAGGCTTGGAGACCGCTTTGCAGAACACCTCTGCTCAGTTCGCAACAAACAACTGCACCTCCCAGTCGCAAACCATTTCCACTCCCCCTCCCATTCTCTAGATGACATGTCCATCATGGGCCTCCTGCACTGCCACAATGATGCCACCCGAAGGTTGCAGGAACAGCAACTCATATTCCGCCTGGGAACCCTGCAGCCTAATGGTATCAATGTGGACTTCACCAGTTTCAAAATCTCCCCTTCCCCTACTGCATCCCTAAACCAGCCCAGTTCGTCCCCTCCCCCCACTGCACCACACAACCAGCCCAGCTCTTCCCCCCCACCCACTGCATCCCAAAACCAGTCCAACCTGTCTCTGCCTCCCTAACCGGTTCTTCCTCTCACCCATCCCTTCCTCCCACCCCAAGCCGCACCCCCATCATCTACCTACTAACCTCATCCCACCTCCTTGACCTGTCCGTCTTCCCTGGACTGACCTATCCCCTCCCTACCTCCCCACCTATACTCTCTCCAACTATCTTCTTTACTCTCCATCTTCGGTCCGCCTCCCCCTCTCTCCCTATTTATTCCAGTTCCATCTCCCCATCCCCCTCTCTGATGAAGGGTCTAGGCCCGAAACGTTAGCTTTTGTGCTCCTGAGATGCTGCTGGGCCTGCTGTGTTCATCCAGCCTCACATTTTATTATCTTGGAATTCTCCAGCATCTGCAATTCCCATTATCTCTGATACTACAGCCCAATATTTAACACAGCGTGGAGCTGGAGGAACAAAGCAGGCCAGGCAGAATCACAGGAGTAGGGAAGCTGACGTTTCGACCCGAAATGTTAGCTTTCCTGCTCCCCTGATGCCACCTGGCCTGCTGTGTTCCTCCAGCTCCACGCTGTGTTATCTCAGACTCCAGCATCGACGGTTCTTACTATCGCTGAGTGAGTTACAGCCCAAGATTTGGCGCTAGTATCCATGATTGCTTTAAAGTCATTTCTGAGTCATACCAGAGGGTTTAATGTTGCACCTCCTGTGTAAGATTCCTTTCTATTCTATTTTGTGTAGTTGTTTTGGAAAAACAGGTTATCAGAGGAAATTCAGCCCTGATATTGTTGTAACAAAATGTCATTAACCCAGTAACTCAAGGATCTCATTTAGTTACAGTGATGACCTGCCTTTGGGTCTCTGTCTGTAGGCAACATGATGGACTGGGTGTTGTCATGAGGGGCATGGATAGGGTGATTGACAAGGGTGTTGCCAGGGTTGGAGGGGTTGAGCTACAGGGAGGGACTGAATACGTGGAGGCTGAGGGATGACCTTGTGGAAGTTTACAAAATCATGAGGGGCGTGTACAGGGTAAACAGACAAGGCCTCTCCTTCAGGGTAGGAGAATCCAAAACTAGAGGGGCATAGGGTTAAGGTGAGAGGGGAAAGACATAAAAGGGACCTAAGGGGCAACTTTTTCATGCAGAGTGGGATGCGTGTATGGAATAAGCTGCCAGAGGAAGTGGTGGAGGCTGGTACAGTTACAACATTAAGAAGGCATCTGGATGGCTACATGAATAGGAAGGGTTTCGAGGGATATGGACCAAATGCCGGCAGGTGGGGCTGGATTTGTTTAGCATACCTGTTTGGTGTGGACAAGGTGGACTGAAGGGTCTGTTTCCGCGCTGTACATCTCTACAACTGTATGACTTATGAGAGTTTGCTGAAAGTTATGAATCTCCTCAAAGGGAGCAGCAGAAGATGAAGAGGGTTGACACACCCTGACAGTTAATATGCAGTTGTGTGATTGCAACCCATGCATCTTAAGCCCAAGCTAGGACTTTAGGGATGGAGGGGGAGCTTGAGCGCAGTACTGAGGGGGGTCTGCATTTTTGGAGATGCGGTTTCACAGATGAGAACCTGAAGCCCTTCTAATTTGACAGGTGGATGCAAAAAATCCCATGTTACCACCCTAAAGACCAGAGGGGTTGTGCCTGGAATCCCAGTCAACATTAATCCCTCAATCCACAGATCATCAACAAGTATGAGGCCTTGTTCTGAGAGGATTTAGGATCAAAGAGTACAGGGAGAAAGCAGGAGCTGGGTATGGAGTGGGGTAAATAGCCATGATGATATTGAATGCTGAAACAGTTTCAAAGGGCCGAATGACCTACCCCAGCCCTTATTTGCAATATTTTTGTTAACAGCCACTGTTTCTGGCACTTCATAAAAATTAGCTGTCATATACTCTCCCTTTACAACCATGACAGTCAGGGAGACAGTCCAAGGTTTCAAAAGGTGCTATATAAAGGTAAATTGTTCTTTCATAAATCTGAAATTTGTGTAGGATCAAGAATTGGAAACCAGATGTGACAGACGGAGAGGAGACAGTTAAGATTTGGATGCTGTCCAGGTCCTTTTCTTAACGTGGGTCAATGCACAGGTGACTCACCTGTCCTTTTAGTTGAAGCATCACAAAATACTTTATACATGACTGTAATCCAGGGTGTAGTTTGCCTTAGGTAAAGAAGAATTCAGTTTACCTCCAGAGTGCACAGTTGCACTGGGCTGAAACAACCAAGCCTAACCTGAAGAAGTCACCCTCCGCCCTCCAGACAAACATCAGGGGATCTCTCTCCCACTGCCGCCTCCCCCTCTCTCCCGATTTATTTCAGAATCCTCTCCCCATCCCCCTCTCTGATGAAGGATCTAGGCCTGAAACGTTAGCTTTTGTGCTCCTAAGATGCTGCTTGGCCTGCTGTGTTCATCCAGCTCCATACTTTGTTATAGACAATAGACAATGGGTGGAGTAGGCCATTCAGCCCTTTGAGCCAGCACCACCATTCATTATGATCATGGCTGATCATCCACAATCAGTATCCTGTTCCTGCCTTATCCCCATAACCCTTGATTCCACTATCTGTAAGAGCTCTATCTATCTCTTTCTTGAAAGTATCCAGAGAGTTGGCCTCCACTGCCTCTGGGGCAGAGCATTCCATATATCCACCAGTCTCTGGGTGAAGAAGTTTCTCCTCAACTCTGTTCTAAATGGCCTACCCCTTATCTCGGATTCTCCAGCATCTGGAGTTCCCATTATCTCTCACACAGCAACAATGCCTTTAAGGAGAGTGCTCAGAAGAGAGATGTTGGGGACAGGGGAAGTTTTTAACCAGGACAGGTTGCAAATCTCTCAGGACTAGCCTCTATGTCCGGCCACGTTCAAGTTCCCACCAAGCCTCAGCCCCTCAAAGATTTCGAGGAGTGTGAAATTCTGTCAAAAATCTTTCTGGTTGGTTGATTGAGTGGGCAGAGCTATCAGGCTTCAGCAGCAAGTTTTGACAGAAGAGCTGCTGCTGCTGGGAGCTGGACGAATCGCGATAATAATTCAGCGCTCCTGTGCAGAGAGACTGAAAATGGAGCCTGGAAATGAGTCAAATGTTTCTGCATCACTTGAAAATTCTCTGTCAGACCCACACACACACAAAAAAAACTAGCAGAGGAGAGGCTTAAAAATTCATCAAAACATACAGGATTTATATGAATCCTGAAATACTTAATTAGTACAGAGTCCTGTGAAAGAGGGACCCTGGTTCTCAGATCCTATTCTCATTCCCGAAAGGTCAACATTGTAATACTCGCTAAGAATGGATGACTTTTTGTGAAGCTGAAGTCTACCTTAGCTGGAAATTGCTTTCTCCTCCTGTACCACTGGATGTAATGACAAGTTTTAGTATTTCACCCTGGCCCTCAGTGTATCGCAATGTGGTTCAGGAGGCTAAGCAGACTGCAATAAAATGTGAAAGCTGATCTTTTTTGTCTCAGGCCTCATCATTCCTTCCTCTTCTTAAAATTACAATTTAATTTCCCCAGAGCTGATTCCAGACCGTACAGTCATAATGTTGCTGTCTTTAGAGGAGCTTAAGGGCAGCATAGAGTCATATAGTATGGAAACAGACCCTTCAGCCCATCTTGTCCATGAAAGACCAAGTTTCCCAAACTAAAACTAGTCCCAATTGCCTATGTTTGGGCCAAAACCCTCTAAAAATTTCCTATACATGTACCTGTCCAAATGAACCACTCCATCTGACAGTTCATTCCACATACGAACCATCCTCTGTGTAAAAAAGTTCCCCACAGGTCCCTTGTAACGCTTTCTCCTCTCACCTGAAAAAAAAATGCCTTCCAGTTCTGAATTTATCTGCTACAGGGTAAAGATATTTGCTATTCACCTTATCTATGGCTGTCATGATTTTATAAACCTCTATAAGGTCACCCTCAATCTCCTATGATCTGGTGAAAAATGGCCGAGACTATTCAACCTCTCCTTATAACTCAAACCTTTCAATCCCAGCAATATCTTGGTAAATCTTCTTTGAACATTCTCCATCATTCCAACAGCAGGGCGACCACAACCGTACACAGTAGTCCAAAAATGGCCTCATTGACATCTTGTAGAACCTTAACATGATGTCCCAATTCCTTCCTATACCCTAAGGTCTGAGCAATGAAGGCAAGCACACTAAATGCCTTCTCAACCACCCTGACTACCTGTGATGCAACTTTCAAAGAACTATGTATCTGAACCCCTAGGTCTCTCTGTTCAACAGCACTACCCACTATCATTAACTGGTATTAGTCCTGCCCTTTGTTTGTTTTACCCAAATGCAATACCTCACATTTACACAAATTAAACTCCATCGGCCATTCCTTGGTCTATTGGCCTAATTGATCAAGATCTCTTTGTATTCTTAGATAACATTCTTCACTGTCCACTGTACCACCAATCTCAGTGTTATCTTGCAAACTTACTGACCATGCCTCCTAAACTTTCATCCAAATTTTTATATAAATTACAAATAAAAGTGGGCCCAACAATGATCCTTGAGGAATACCGCTGGTCACAGGTGTCCAATCCAATAAACAACCTTCCACCACCACCACCCTCTGTCTCCTATCATCACACAAATTTTTTTCTCCAATTAGATTCCATGTGATCAACTTTGCTGATTGGTCCATCGTGCCAAACCTAGTCACAGGCTTTACTTCACAGCACCAGGGGCTCAGATTCAGTTCCACCCACGGGCCACTGTCTTGTGTTGCATGTTCTTCCTCTTTCTACGTGGGTTTCCTCCGGGTTCTCAGGTTTCCTCCCACAGTCCAAAGATGTGCAGGTTAGGGTGGATTGGCCGTTCATAGTGTCCAGGGATGTGCAGGCTGGGTGGGTTAGCCATGGGGAAATGTAGGGTTACAGAGACAGGGTGGGGGATGGGTTTGGGTGAGATGCTCTTTGGAGGGTTGGTGCAGACTTGATGAGCTGAATGGCCTCTTTTTGCACTGCAGAGATTCTACAGTTCTTAGTTAGTGAGTCATACAGCACAGCCCTTCGGCCCACTATGCCAATTAACAAGCACCAAGCTACATGAATTCTATTTAGCTGCACTACAGAAGTAGCATTCACATTCTAAGTACATTAAAAAAATAGATGCAGGAATAATCCATTCAATAACAAAAACAAAGTTGCTGGAAAAGCTCAGCAGGTCTGGCAGCATATGAGAAGGAAGAAACAGAGTTAATGTTTCGGGTCCGGTGACCCTTCAATAACATCTGTTTGTGTTTGAATGTCACAGTGCCATGCTTCCCATGCCAAACGAAATTCCATCCACCTTCGTTGTACAAATATTCAATGCCCACCTTCACTGCCTTCTCAGGCACAGAGCTCCAAAGTTAGCCGGCCCTCCGAAAGGAGAAAAAAATCCTCACCTCTCCCTGAAATGGGGAAGCCGTAATCCCAAAGCAGTTTTCCCTCGGTTCTGGGCTGACCCACGAGAGGAAACATCTTTTCCACATCCACTTTATAGGGAGCATCCCCGCCTCTTTAACCCGTCTATCTCCTCTCCACCTATCTTCTCCTCTATCCATCTTCGATCTGCCTCCCCCCCTCCCTATTTATTTCAGAACCCTCTCCCCATTCCCCTTTTCTGATGAAGGGTCTTGGCCTGATAGGTCTGCTTTTGTGCTCCTAAGATGCTGCTTGGCCTACTGTGTTCATCCAGCCCCACACTTTGTTATCAGTGGGTAAATCTGACCTTTTCAGAGTCGCTTTGAGTTGCTTCAGGGTCCCTGAAGTTTTTCCAGTGGCCTTAGTTATCTACAGCCATCACAAAAACTCTCAAATCCACCTTAAATTCTGTTCCCACATTCTGATATTTCTTCCTTTGGTCTCGAATCAATTTATTTCAATCCAATATGTCATTCTCTCTAGCCCTGACTGTGCCAACTCTCACCTCCTTTCAGCTAAGTTATCTTCTTTCGAGTGGGAGCATTTTCTTTTCTGGCTCAGGTTCCGCTCACTTCAATGTGATCCTGAATCCTCAATGAGATATTACACTCCGTGTTAATGTTCTTTCTTCAGCTCGAGAGCCTCCATTTGTTTGTTGAACGCAATTTAATTTATCTTCCCTGAATAAATGACTGAATTAATTCTTATCTTTGCACTCTATTTCTGACTTCTATTGTACCCAATACTCCAGTGTGTCATTTTTGATAACGCTAGTTCATGGCTATTGACCCACGATAGGAAGTTAAGAAGCAAACAAAAGCTTAAGATAAACTGCTCTTCAATATTTCAAGCATCAGCTCTGCCATTAAGTCAGCTTTCAGGAAGGACTGCATTCTTGGTTGGAAGTGAAAATAAAAAGCTGAAAGATCTAAATAAAAGTAACATTCTCCATAGAACTCTCTCCTTTCCAGCACATTCGTTCTTTGAGATTTAAAATTCCTTATAAGAATACAATTTTATTTAAAAAAATATAAAGGATGCCTCTTTCCATTTGTAAATGAAGCACTTGTGACAGTATCATTGTAAGAGCAATACGCAAACCCAGAAATCTAACCAGTTACATTTAAGGAATAAAAGTAAAATTGCTGGAAAAGCTCAGCAGGTCTGGCAGCATCTGTGAAGGAGAAAACAGATTGGCTGTTTCGGGTCCGGTGTCCCTTCCTCAGTTGCTGCCAGACCTGCTGAGCTTTTCCAGCAACTTTGTTTTTGTTCCTGATTTACAGCATCTGCAGTTCTTTTGGTTTATATTTAAGGAACGGTCATTAAATGATGAGGGATGATAGAAAGGGATGAAAGAACAAAGAACAGTACAGCGCATGTACAGTCCCTTTGGCCCACCATGCCAGCATTGACATGTGGTGCTTTTCTAACCTAAAAATCTTTGGCATCTACATGGCTCATATCCCCTTTATTCTCTGTCTATTCATACATCTGTCAAGATGTCTCTTCAACATTGCCATTGTATCCTTCTCCACACTTCTTCCAGGCATTTACCACCCTGTAATAAAAAGCTGGCCTCTCATGTCTTCTTTAAACCATTCCCTCTCTTACCTTAAACCCATGTCCTCAAGTAACTGACATTTCTACCCTGGGAAAAAGACTCCAACTTTCCATTCCAACCATGCCTCTCATAATTTTGTAGACTTCTATCAGGTTGAGTTCTTTTCTGCTGTCTTTATATTATACAGTAGTACAGCATGGAAACAGAACCTTCAGCCCAACCAGTGCCGACCAGACATCCCAATCTGACCTCGTACCATTTGTCAGCAGAGGGCCCACATCTCTCTGATCCCTTCCTATTCCTATACCTATCCTGATGCCTACTAAACATTGTAACTGTACCAGTCTCCACCACTTCCTTTGGAAGCTCATTCCATACATGTACCACCCCATGTATGAAAAAGTTGCCCCTTAGGTCCCTTTTAAATCCATCCCCTCTCACCTTAAACCTATCCCCTCTAGTTTTCGACTCCTCTACCCTGGGGAAAAGCCCTAGGCTATTCACCCTATCCATGCTCCTCATGATTTTAGACACCACTTTCAGGCCACCCCTCAGCTTCCAATGCGCCGGAGAAAATAGCCTCAGTCTATTCAGCCTCTCCCTCTAGCTTATACCCTCCAACCCTGGCAACGTCCTTGTAAATCTTTTCTGTACCCCTTCAAGGTTCACAACATTTTCATCTAGCAGGGGGACCAGAATTGCACACTGTACTCCAAAGGTGGCCTCACCGATGTCCCATCCAGCCATAACATGACCTGCCAACTCTTATACTCAACTAAGGCATGCATGTCAAATGCTTTCTTCATTACCTTGTCCGCCCGTGACTCCACCTCGAACAAATTATGAACCTGCACTCCCAGGTATTTTTGTTCAGCAACAAAGACCACCCCGGGCACTCGTGACAAATTCCCTTGCATCTAAGCCCCCAGCACTAAGGGAATCCCAGTCAATTTATGGGAAGTTAAAATCATCCACGACCACTCTGTTATTTTTACTTATTTCCATAAGCTGTCCACGCATCGGTTCCTTTTTCTCCCTGTAGTATAATCCCAAAGAGACTGCATCCTTCCTATCCCTGAGCTCTGCCCACAAGGCCTCGGTGAATGAATCTCCAAGGTGTCCTCTCTCAGTAAAGCTCTAATATTCTCCCTAAACAGAAACTCCCTCACCTCTTTTACATCCCTCTGTATCTCCCCCAAAGTATCTAAATCCTGGAATGTTAGGTGCCAGTCAGGTCCCTTTTCTCAATCAAGTCCCTGTAATAGCTCCAACATCATAGGTATATATATCAATCCTAACAGGAAGAGACTCGTCCCCTTGATGGGGGCATAGATTGAAGGTCGGAGCAGGAGGTTTAGAGGGATTGGGAGGAACATCCTTTCCATCCAGAGGGCGGCGGGAATCTGGATCTCACTGCTGTAAGTGTGGTAGAGGCAGAAAGCTTCACAATGTTAAAGTATTTGGATGTGCACTTGCTATGCCAAAGCTGACAGGGCCCGGGGCCAAGTGCTGGAAAAGTGGGATTAAAATAGTCAGGTTGAAATTGTGATCAGAGCTTTTGCGCTCCTGAGATGCTGCTTGGCCTGCTGTGTTCATCCAGCTCCACACTTTGATGTCTTAAAATAGTCAGGTGGTTGTTTTTGGCCAGTGCAGGGTTTTTCTGTCGCATAGACCTCTGTGACTCTCACGGGGAATGAGCTGTACTGACCAGAGAGATCTCGAGTACAAACCCACAATCTCTGATGTTGGCTCAGTCTCACCTGGGCCAAGGCAGAAAGCACCCGAAGTAAAGAGGTGAGGAGAATTTTTGTAATAATTCAACCACGGCCCATAATGCAATGTGTGACATGTGGATATCGAGGGAAAGGAGAACCAATCTCAGCCGTCCAACGATCCAAAAACATTTCACGTCCATCGTACAAATGTTATATGGGCGAGGGAGCAAGTTTCAGTTCAACATCCATGACCCTGTACCCCGCTCAGAGTTGGCACCGTATGTGGTGGACAATGGTCAATGAGTCCAATTATTTAAACAGTTCAGGACACAATGGTTCTGGTGTACATAAAGTTAGTTGCCTACACATTGTTCGCTTGACAGCAGAGTCCACATGGCAGAGCACGGACACAACACGGAGCAGTTAACCTAGACCATTGGTCAGTTGCTTGGGTCAATGAACAGCCCTGACACAGCTGGTGGGGCTCTGTCTGAAAATCCAAACATACCTGCCCCCTAACCCTCCGACAGCAGCAGCGCTGTGCTGGAATAATTGCTGGAAATGACAATGGAAATCTGAAAGGAGATAACTGATAAAGCCAGAACTTCAGTGTAGTTAAATTCTCGTTCAGCGAACTTAGTAGCTAGGTTGATAAAGAGACATTCCATACTGAAAGAGAGCACTAAAATTAAACTGAATTTTTAGAATTTTTTCTAAGATATAAAATTCTGAAGAAAAACACACTTATGGGAGGCACAAAGCAAAGGATCATAGAACCATGCAGCGTGGAAGCAGGGCATTCGGCCTACTGAGTCCACACCAACCTTGTGATGAACATCCCACTCAGGATCACCCCACTACTCTACCCCTGTAACACGCATTTCCCCTGGCTAATTCACCCTAACTTGCACGTCCCTGGACACTATGGACAATTTATCATGGCTAATCCACCCTGGCTAATCCACCCTAACTTGCTTATCCCTGAGCACTATGGGCAATTTAGCATGGCCAATCCACCCTAACCTGTACATCTTTGGACTGTGGGAGGAAACCGGAGCACCCAGAAGAAGCCCACGCAGACATGGGGAGAACGTGCAAACTCCACACAGATATTCGCCCAAGGCTGGAATTGAACCCAGGTCCCTAGCACTGAAGCTGCAGTGCTAACCAGCTCTGATGAAGAGTCATGTAGGCTCGAAACACTAGCTTGCTCTAACTCCATGGATGCTGTCTGACCTGCTGTAATTTCCAGCAATTTTTTGTTTTCAGTGCTAACCTCTGTGCCATTCAGTTTCTCTTTCATAAATATTTCTCGATAATAAAACAAAGAGGATGCTGGAGACCTGAAGCAAACAAATACAGAAATCACTGGAGAAACTCAGCAGGTCTGGCAGCGTCTGTGGAGAGAGAAACAGAGTGAACGTGTTGAGTCCAGTGACTCTCAAAATGTTAACTCTGTTTCTCTCTGCACAGACGCTGCCAGACCTGCTGAGTTTCTCCAGTGATTTCTGTATTTTTGTTTGTTTTGGGTCTCTCTGTATTTGATCCACAATATTCCAGCACTAAGCACTGCTGCCTGGTTCACAAAGGTCATGTACATTTTTTCCCCACATGCACAAGAGGGTTTGGTTTTGAACAAATGACATTAATGTAAGATTGAAAATGTATAAGTTTATACTTATAAAGCAACCTCATGTCCAAGTTCTTCAAGGACCGCAACTTTCCCCCCACAGTGATCGAGAATGCCCTTGACCGCGTCTCCCACATTTCCCGCAACACATCCCTCACACCCCGCCCCCGCCACAACCGCCCAAAGAAGATCTCTCTCGTTCTCACACACCACCCCACCAACCTCCGGATACAACGCATCATCCTCCGACACTTCCGCCATCTACAATTCGACCCCACCACCCAAGACATTTTTCCATCCCCAACCCTGTCTGCTTTCCGGAGAGACTACTCTCTCCGTGACTCCCTTGTTCGCTCCACACTGCCCTCCAACCCCACCACACCCGGCACCTTCCCCTGCAACCGCAGGAAATGCTACACTTGTCCCCACACCTCCTCCCTCACCCCTATCGCAGGCCGCAAGATGACTTTCCACATTAAGCAGAGGTTCACCTGCACATCTGCCAATGTGGTATACTGCATCCACTGTACCCGGTGCGGCTTCCTCTACATTGGGGAAACAAAGCGGAGGCTTGGGGACCGCTTTGCAGAACACCTCCGCTCGGTTCGCAATAAACAACTGCACCTCCCAGTCGCAAACCATTTCCACTCCCCCTCCCATTCTTTAGATGACATGTCCATCATGGGCCTCCTGCAGTGCCACAATGATGCCACCCGAAGGTTGCAGGAACAGCAACTCATATTCCGCTTGGGATCCCTGCAGCCCAATGGTATCAATGTGGACTTCACCAGCTTGAAAATCTCCCCTTCCCCCACCACATCCCAAAACCAGCCCAGTTCATCCCCTCCCCCCACTGCACCACACAACCAGCCCAGCTCTTCCCCTCCACCCATTGCATCCCAAAACCAGTCCAACCTGTCTCTGCTTCCCTAACCTGTTCTTCCTCTCACCCATCCCTCCCTCCAACCCAAGCCGCACCTCCATCTCCTACCTACTAACCTCATCCCACCTCCTTGACCTGTCCGTCTTCCCTGGACTGACCTATCCCCTCCCTACCTCCCCACCTATACACTCCTCTCCACCTATCTTCTTTTCTCTCCATCTTCAGTCCGCCTCCCCCTCTCTCCCTATTTATTCCAGAACCCTCACCCCATCCCCCTCTCTGATGAAGGGTCTAGGCCCGAAACATCAGCTTTTGTGCTCCTGAGATGCTGCTGGGCCTGCTGTGTTCATCCAGCCTCACATTTTATTATCTCCAAAATAGTGACATGTCTCAAAGCATCCTACAGCACAGATATATTCAAGTGAGTGTTAAGAGGAAGCAGTGTGCTCTGTGTGAAGCTGTGACGCTACGTGAGTACTGTCATTTCCAGTTTTGATCTGTATGGGTTTGTATATGGGGTCCAATTCTATACATTTGCTGATTGAAGTATGGTTGGAGAACCATGCCTCTCCGAATTCCTGTGTGTATCTATGTTTGGCTTGGGCTACAATGGTATATACATAGACACGCACAGGAATTCCTAGCTTGTTATGTTTCATATAAATTCCTACAGATCAAAACCGGAAATGACAGTACTCACCCTAACAGACCGGACAGTATAAATTCCAAGCAGAGCAGAATAACATCGCTTTATCAGAAGCCTCACTGATGATGTTACCTAGCAGGGTGACAAAACGTCTGAATAAAAACAAGCTAGCTCAGCGAGCAAGTCAACAGCCTCACCCACAACCCGAGCTACAGATCTTTGCCAAAACTTTAAATACCGATGGTGCTTATTTACGGGAAGACATTGCTGCAACCTCCTAGGAAACCATGATCAAACAGTGGCTGTTAATTTCAGTGCTACCGGTGGCATGTTATCTGTTGAACCTGATTATTTCCCAGAGCTCGGTGTGATTGACAGTGCGCTCGTGTATGTAAAGTGCTCGAGTAATTTCACCAGATGGAAAACTGACTGCGAACATTGATGAGACAGTTTGGGGAACAGAAATTACCAATTGTGACAAGGTGAGACAGCAGAATGAGCAGACGCGCGCAGTTAAAATAACAAGACTTCTGTCTCCAGGGATACAAATCTTTTTGCTCATTCATTTTCCCAGCACCCCAGATGCTCAGACTTGCTAACCACATTGCTGGAAGTCACAGGGTTTCATAACACTTTATCCAATCTGCTACGAGGGTGTTTGCTTGGTCTTAAGTAGAAGAATCAGGGACAGAACTCTTGGCAATATAAACGAAATAGGAATGACTGAGCATGGGCAGGATGGGGAGCAGCACAGAGGCATACTGGTACAAATTCACTGGAACTGCATTGACACCAGTGGCTTTAAAAATGATGTCTGAAATGGAACACATGACTGTGCGAGATGGCTTTTTCTGTCACTTCCAGTGTGGTTGTGCTGTCTCCAGGAGCGACAGTAACATGAAAGGTAATGAAAGTAAAGGCACACGGCTCTACACACCCCCTCCCCTTAGCTACAGGAAAGTCTGTTTCCACACGATGCATCCTCAAAACAAACACATCAAGTGAAACAGCCTTTTGCAGAAACCTGGCTCACGACAGAAATGAAAGAATTTCCACAGAGCCAAGAGCAGGAGGCAATTTTACAGAAATGGTTTCAAAACCTGATGTCTGTAATAAATTAGGTGTGCAGCTGGATCTGTTCTGGGACCACTGCTGTTTGTCATTTTTATAAATGACTTGGACGCAGGCATAGGTTAATGGGTTAGTAAGTTTGCAGATGACACGAAAGTTGGTGGAGTGGTGGACAGTGTGGAAGAATTTTGCAGGTTGCAGCGAGACTTGGATAAACTGCAGAATTGGGCTGAAAGGTGGAAAATGGAGTTTAATACGGATAAATGTGAGGTGATTCACTTTGGGAGGAATGATAGGAAGGCAAAATACCGGGTCACTGGAAAGATTCTTGGTAGTGTGGATGTGCAAAGGGATCTTGGTGTCCATGTACATAGATCCCTGAAAGTTGCCACGCAGATTGATAGTGCTGTTAAGAAGGCTTATGGTGTGTTAGGTTTTATTTGTAGAGGGATTGAGTTCCGGAGCCGTGATGTCATGCTGCAACTGTACAAAAGGCTAGTGCGGCCGCATTTGGAATATTGCGCGCAGTTCTGGTTGCCCCATTACAGGAAGGATGTGGAAGCATTGGAAAAGGTGCAGAGGAGATTTACCAGGATGTTGCCTGGTCTGGAGCGAAGGCCCGATGAAGAAAGGCTGAGGGACTTGGGTTTGTTCTCATTGGAGAGAAGGAGGGTAAGAGGGGATTTAATAGAGACATACAAGATGATCAGAGGATGAGATAGGGTGGACAGTGAGAGTCTTTTTCCGAGGATGATGACGTTGGCTTGTACAAGGGGGAATAGCTACAAATTGAGAGGTGATAAATTTAAGACAGATGTCAGAGGCAGGTTCTTTACTCAGAGAGTGGTAAGGGCGTGGAATGCCCTGCCTGTCAATGTAGTTAACTCAGCCACATTAGGGGCATTTAAACAGTCTTTGGATAAGCATATGGATGATGATGGGATAGAGTAGGGGGAGGGACTCAGATTAGTTCACAGGTCGGTGCAACATCGAGGGCCAAAAGGCCTGTTCTGCACTGTATTGTTCTATGTTCTATGTTCTAACACAGCAGGCCAGCAGCATCTTAGGTGCAAGAAAGCTGACGTTTCAGGCGTAGACCCTTCTGAAGGATTGAAGCCTGAAACGTCAGCTTTCCTGGTCCTCTGATGCTGCTTGGCCTGCTGTGTTTATCCAGCTCTACACCTTGTTATCTCGGATCCTCCAGCACCTGCAGTTCCTGCTATCTCTGCTGTAAACGAATCAGTTACAGAGGCTGTGTAATTTGCCAGCCTACTTCCCTGATCCTCGTTCAAATCCACTTCAGGGCTGCCACGTGAAAACTGGAAATTGTTGTGAAGATCTGCTCCCTAGGACACTGCTCCAAACACAATGGCTGAGCTTTTATTCCAGATGAGCATCCACTACTGAGGTACATAGGGGAGGTAGTAGCATAGCAGCATGTCACGGGACTAGCAATTTAGAATCACCAGGTAAAAGCTCTGGGAACAAGGGATCAAATCCCACCATAGCGGGATTTTACAAATGTGAAATTTGAGTTAAAAAAAATGTAGGGGCGATCAGGTAATTGTTGTCATAAAAGATTCATAGAGCTGTACAGATCCTTTGGTCCAACTTGTCCATGCTAACCAGGTATCATAAATAAATCCTGTCCCATTTGGCCCATACCCCTCTAAATCCTTCCCATCCAGATATCTTTTAAATGTTGTAATTGTACCAGCCTCCACCACTTCCTCTGGCAGCTCATTCCATACATGCACCACCCTCTGTGTGAAAAAGCTGCCCCTTAGATCCGATTTAAATCTTTACCCTCTCACCTTAAACCTACACTGTCTAGTTTTGGGCTCCTGCACCCCAGGGAAAAGGCCTTGTCTAATTACCCTATCCATACCCCTCACAATTTTATAAACGCCTATATGGTCACCCCTCAGCCTCCGATGCTCCAGCAAAAATAGCCCCAGGCTTTTCAGCCTCTCCCTGTAGCTCAAAACCTCCAACCCTGGGAACATCCTTGTAAATCTTTTCTGAACCCTTTCAAGTTTCACAATATCCTTCCTACAGCAGTGAGAACTAGAAGCCAATACCCATTTCAAGCCCACCGATTCCCACAGCTACATAGAATACACCTCCTCCCACCCAGCCTCCTGCAAAAATGCCATCTCCTAATCCCAATTCCTTTGCCTCTGTCGCATCTGCTCCCAGGATGAGGCATTTCACTCCCGTACATCCCAGACGTCCTCATTTTTCAAGGACTGCAACTTCCCCCCCTGCTGTGGTCGAGAATGCCCTCGACCTTGTCTCTTGCATTTCCCGCAGCTCATCCCTCACACTCCGTCCCCACAATAACACCCAAAACAGAATCCCCCTCGTTCTCACATACCACCCCACCAACCTCCGGATCCAACTCATCATCCTCCGACACTTCCGCCATCTGCAACCCGACCCCACCACCAAAGACATTTTTCCATCCCCAACCTTGTCTGCATTCCGGAGAGACCACTCTCTCCGTGACTCCCTTGTCCGCTCCACACTGCCCTCCAACCCCACCACACCCGGCACCTTCCCCTGCAACCGCAGGAAGTGCTACACTTGCCCCCACACCTCCTCCCTCACCTCCATCCCAGGCCCCAAGAAGAGTTTCCACATCAAGCAGATGTTCACCTGCACATCTGCTAAAGTGGTTTACTGCATCCGCTGTTCCCATTGTGGCTTCCTCTAAATTGGGGAAACCAAGCAGAGGCTTGAGGACCACTTTGCAGAACACCTCCGCTCAGTTCGCAACAAACAACTGCACCTCCCAGTCGCAAACCATTTCAATTCTCCCTCCCATTCCTCAGACGATATGTCCATCCTGGGCCTCCTGCACTGCCACAATGATGCTACCTGAAGGTTGCAGGAACAGCAACTCATATTCCGCTTGGGAACCCTGCAGCCCAATGGTATCAATGTGGACTTCACAAGCTTCAAAATCTCCCCTCCCCCTACTGAATCCCAAAATCACCCCAGCTTGTCCCCGCCTCCCTAACCTGTCCTTCCTCCCACCTATCCCCTCCTCCCACGTGAAGCTGCACCCCCATTTCCTACCCACTAACCTCATCCTGCCCCCTTGACCTGTCCATCCTCCCTAGACTGACCTATCCCCTCCCTACTTCCCCACCTACACTCACCTTTACTGGCTCCATCCCCTGTCTGTCGCCTCTCCACCTATCTTCTCCTCTATCCATCTTCTATGCGCTTGCCCCTCTCTCCCTATTTATTTCAGAACCCCTGACCCCTCCCCCATTTCTGGAGAAGGGTCTAGGCCCAAAACGTCAGCCTACCTGTTCCTCTGATGCTGCTTGGCCTGCTGTGTTCATCCAGCTCTGCACCTTGTTATCTCAGATTCTCCAGCATCTGCAGTTCCTACTATCTCTATCGGAAAAAAAAATCAGGCTCACTCATATCCTTCAGTTCATCCTTACCTGGTCTGCCCTACAATCGCATGCTTACCTGGTCTGACCTACAATCACATGCTTACCTGGTCTGACCTACAATCGCATCCTTACCTGGTCTGACCTACAATCGCATCCTTACCTGGTGTGACCTACAATCGCATCCTTACCTGGTCTGACCTACAATTGGTGTGACCTACAATCGCATGCTTACCTGGTCTGACCTACAATCGCATCCTTACCTGGTCTGACCTACAATCGCATCCTTAACTGGTCTGACCTACAATCGCATGCTTACCTGGTCTGACCTACAATCGCATCCTTACCTGGTCTGACCTACAATCGCATGCTTACCTGGTCTGACCTACAATTGCATGCTTACCTGGTCTGACCTACAATCGCATCCTTACCTGGTCTGACCTACAATCGCATCCTTAGCTGGTCTGACCTACAATCGCATGCTTACCTGGTCTGACCTACAATCGCATCCTTAACTGGTCTGACCTACAATCGCATCCTTACCTGGTCTGACCTACAATCGCATCCTTAGCTGGTCTGACCTACAATCGCATCCTTACCTGGTCTGACCTACAATCGCATCCTTAACTGGTCTGACCTACAATCGCATCCTTACCTGGTCTGACCTACAATCGCATCCTTAGCTGGTCTGACCTACAATCGCATCCTTACCTGGTCTGACCTACAATCGCATCCTTAACTGGTCTGACCTACAATCGCATGCTTACCTGGTCTGACCTACAATCGCATCCTTAACTGGTCTGACCTACAATCGCATGCTTACCTGGTCTGACCTACAATCGCATGCTTACCTGGTCTGACCTACAATCGCATCCTTACCTGGTCTGACCTACAATCGCATGCTTACCTGGTCTGACCTACAATCGCATCCTTACCTGGTCTGACCTACAATCGCATCCTTAGCTGGTCTGACCTACAATCGCATCCTTACCTGGTCTGACCTAAAATCGCATCCTTAGCTGGTCTGACCTACAATCGCATCCTTACCTGGTCTGACCTAAAATCGCATCCTTACCTGGTCTGACCTACAATCCATGCTTACCTGGTCTGACCTACAATCGCATCCTTACCTGGTCTGACCTACAATCGCATCCTTAGCTGGTCTGACCTACAATCGCATGCTTACCTGGTCTGACCTACAATCGCATCCTTACCTGGTCTGACCTACAATCGCATCCTTACCTGGTCTGACCTACAATCGCATCCTTACCTGGTCTGACCTACAATCGCATGCTTACCTGGTCTGACCTACAATCGCATCCTTACCTGGTCTGACCTACAATCACATCCTTACCTGGTCTGACCTACAATCACATGCCCCCAATAATGTGGCTCTTACCTGCTTTGTGGGCAATGTATACATACCTAACCCATAACAAATGGATCCCTTGAATGGATATAACTAAGTAACTACTGGATAACCTGTGTCCAAAGACATGAATTATTGAGGCAAATTAACTGTACCCATATTATTCTGTATGCATAGACTTATCCTAGGGGTATCAGTTAACTCACTTGGTTGAATAGCTGGTTTGCAACACAGAGTAATGTCAACAGCATGGGTTTAATTCCCACACTGGCTGGGGTTACCAGGAAGGACTCTCCTCCTCAACGTCTCCCCTTCGCCTGAGGTGTGGTGACCCTCAGGTTAAACCAATTGTCTC
This sequence comes from Stegostoma tigrinum, assembly GCF_030684315.1. NCBI lineage: Eukaryota > Metazoa > Chordata > Chondrichthyes > Orectolobiformes > Stegostomatidae > Stegostoma > Stegostoma tigrinum. Next base: position 72,581,154 of record NC_081367.1, on the reverse strand, counting down.
TCTCTACTGAAACAGCAGTCGCATGGGAGTATGACATCTTATCCTGGTGGAGAATTCCAAACGACTAGAATGGGTGAGGGAGTCTTCAGACATACTGCCTAATGTTGCTTCACTTAGCATCTTGAAGAAATGCCCTCCAAAAGAAACCTGAATGAATCTTGGCACGGTTTAGTGTTGTTGCTGTTTCAATGCAAATTCTAGTCTTATGACCCAAAACGTTGAGACTGCAATTATTCATCAAGAGCTCCATCTTGTTGTGGACAAAAACGAATGCATACGAAGAATGAACAAAGCAAGGAGCAGTCAGTGATGTACAGTTCCACTGTAAGATTGAGATGCACCACAGTTACGCTCTGGTAGAGTTCGCTACAGTTCAGGGGCTGTTTGTAAGCATGGGGGAGATGGTTGTTATAAAACATTACCCCGCTTATGATTGTGCTCAGCTACAGCATAGATGAACAGGGCAGAAACCCTCCTGCTGACAGTCGTAGAGGCCCATAGTGGATGCAAGGGAGGAAAGCACAAAGTCAACACCAATCTGAAAGCTTGTTAGTGGGAGAGGGATATGTCACATGGTTTACGTTAGTTTCAGTAAACATTTTATTTTATTGCAGTAACAATATAAATATGGCATGTTGCTACGGCAACCACATACCATATATTGGTTTAAAATGGGTCCAAATGGTATCATTATATTAAATGCATTAGACTCTGCAAACTGAATCTTCAGGATGGCTCAGTTCAGACAGGACTGCCTCATCAGCAAAAATCAAAACGCGATACCGGAGCATCCCCACTCAGTTCCACGTTTTGTTTCTGAAATAGCTTATGACTTCAAAAGCCGCAGACTCAACCACGCACTATAACCCTGCTGGATGTGCACTTCCTGAATGATTCCCCCTTTGGTATTGCGGCTTCTTCGCTCAGCTACTCACGTGGCAACAGAGGCCCACAGACAGTGCTGCATCACTGGTCTCTGTGACAACCCCAATAATGCCCAATCACCCATTAACTTCCCCTTGGAGCTCATGAGGTATGAGTTCTCTTGGTAACAGGCCATGCCCAGCCCAACGTGACCTCATCACCTCTTGGGGAGCAGTGGTAATGTCACTACCTCTTGACCGAGAGGCCCTAGTTCTGAGTCCCACCTGCTCCAGAGGTGTTGCACTAACATTTGTGGAAAGATTGATTAGAAAATGCCCACAATTTTCATTTGGGGCTCTCTTGTGGCACATTGGGAGTGTCCCCGCCTCTGAACCAGGGAGCCCAGTATCAAGAAGACAGCAAGAACTGCAGATGCTGGTGTCAGTTGATACAGTGTGGAGCTGGAGGAACACAGTAGGTCAGGCTGCATCAGAGGAGCAGGAAAGTCGACATTTTGAGTCTGAGGAAGTGTTCTTCCTGGGCTGGGACTAGCCTGTGTATACTTTGAGTAGTGGCTATATTCTAGTGTTCAACAATAAACAACAATCCTTTCCAGTCAGGTTTCCCAGAGTTACCACAGAGTCAGGGAAAGGAATAGGCCATTCTTGATGTATTCGATCACAGAGATGTTTCGTCACCCTGTTAGGTAACATCATCGGTGTGCCTCCGATGAAGCATTGGTGTTCTGTCCTGCACTTATATACCTCAGTTTGCTGCAGTGGTTGGCATCACTTCAGTGGTTTGTATATCAGTTCCAGTTCAATGGTGTCTGATGATGGAGTTCTGGTTGGAATGTCAGGCCTCCAGGAATTCCCTGGCATGTCTCTGTTTGGCTCGTGCTCTTATGGACGTGGTGTCCCAGTTGAATTTGTGTCCTTCTTTGTCTGTGTGTATTGAGACCAGTGAGAATTGGTCATGTCTCTTGGTGGCCAGTTGGTGTTTGTGTGTCCTTATTGTCAGTTTTCTTCCAGCTTGGCCCGCGTAATGTTTCTCACAGTCCTTGCATGGTATTTGGCATATTACATTAGTCTTATTGGTTGTGGGTATAGGGTCCTTTACATTTGTCAGCAGTTGTCACAGGGTGCTAGTTGGTTGGTTTGTGGGCTACCCTGATTCCAGGCACGCCAACATATGGAATTCCTGGAGGCCTGGTATTCCAACTGGAACTCCATCAACCAAACAACAGTGAACTGGACCCGAGATACAAACCACTGAGAAACAGAACCAGAAGTGATGCCAACCACCCCAGCAAACCAAGGCATGGGAATAACCAGTGGGACTGAACACCCACGCTTCACCAGAGGTGCAGTGACAATGTTACCCAGCAGGGTGACGAACCATCTGCGATCGAACGTACCAGCTCAGTGAGCAAGTCTACAGCCTCATCAACAACCCGAGCTACAAATTGTCTCAAAACCTTTAAAGGCTATTTTCACTCACAGCCCAACAACTGCAGATCAAAGAATCATCGAAACTTGGAGCACAGATGGCAGAGATCTTTCACTGAAAATAGCGACTGTGCTGACATTTTGAAAATACACTGAGTGGCAGAAGAGTCTAGAGACTAGATCTAGCAGATCGAGCTTTGAAAATGAGGCTTCTTGCAGGAAGGCCGGTGAAGAGGAGAAATTACGTTTCTCAGAATCACAGAAATATAGAAACCCTACAAGTGTGAAAATGGGCCATTCAGCCCATCAAGCCCTCACCGACACTCTGAACAGCATTCCACCCAGATACACCCTCCTACCCGACCTGGTTTTTCCCATGGCTAACACATCTAGCCTGCACATCCCTGGACACTATGGGCAATCCACCGTAACCTGCACATCTTTGGACTGTGGGAGGAAACCCTCACAGATACAGCGTGAATGTGCAAACTTCCCACAGTCACCTGAGGCTGGAATCGATCCCTGGTCCCTGGTACAGTGAAGCAGCACTGAGACCCCATGCAGCCCTAATGTTGAGAATTTGTGGAATTTGCTCTGCAAGAGAGCAGGGTGCATAGAGTCATTGAATATTTTTAAAGCAGACGCCAATAGTCTTGACTAAATAGGGAGACAAAAGATATAAGGTACAAGCTCAAACGTGATCTCTTCACTTTTTAAGAATTCTATCCCTCTGTTTATAAACTCCATATTACGTTTTTTAACCACTTTATCAATTTGCCCTGCCAAATCCCTGTGGCAAGGGTCCTCGAGGCCTCTCTTCTGACCTTCACCCTTGAGAATCATGCTATTTATTGCACAGTCCTCCCAGAGTGCATCACTTCATGCCTCTCCAGTCTGAATCTCACTTGTTGTGCTTTGACTATTGTCATGGAAGGCAATGCAGGGAGCACTGAGGAGTGAGACTCCTGTGCAGACAAAGTGGCTGTCTGGTCTTGTACCTCTAGTTCAGAGTCCAGAAACTTGACTAAATATATCACTGCACTGACAGGTTAGAACATCATGATCGCGTTTCCTTCGGATCTGCTGCCCTGCTCCAAACTTCTGCTGAGAAACTCAGACTGTCTCAAATATAGGTCCACCTTTCCCTCAAAGGAGAAGGGAGGTGAAGGCCCAGTGGTATCATTGCCTGACTATTAATTCAGAGCCCCAGCTAATGATCTTGGTTCAAATCCTACCACAGCATATTTTCACAGAAAAAATCTGAAATAAGGGTCTAGTGATGACCATTGTCAATTGTTGGGAAAAACCCATCTGGCTCACTCATGTCCTTAGGGGAAGGAAACTGCCATCCTTACCTCATTTGGCCTACACGTGACCCACAGCAATGTGATTCACTCTTAACTGCCCTCAGGGCAATTAGGGCTAAGCAATAAATGCTGGCCTAGCGGGTGATGCCCTCATCCCATGAGTGAATATAAAAAATGCAACGGTTGCAGATTTCATGTTCCAATAATTCTGTAAATTAATCTTTCTTATCGTGACATGGAGTCTTTTGGTGACAACTTTTCAATTCATAGCCCCTTATCATTGACTTCGCAGCTGAAGGAAGTAGTTTTTCCCTATTCCCTCTTTCAAAACCCCTCAGAATACTAAAGGTCTTTGATAAATCACAACTTGACCTTCTCTGCTCCAGTAAAACAGAGTGACAAAAATCTCCAGCTTTCTCATGTTGGCTTCACCTCAATGAGGCTGCATGGTGTACTTTAAATGTCCTTTCTACATCGAAGTAACTAAACATCATCCAAAACCTCCAGTTGCACCCTGAAGCCTTGCACCAATGTAATACATTCTTAACAAAAGTCAAAAGAACTGCGGATGCTGTAAATCAGACCCAGGAATAGAAGTTGCTGGAAAAGCTCAGCAGGTCTGGCAGTGTCTATGGACAGAAATCAGAGTTAATGTTTCGGGTCCAGTGACCTTTCCTCAGAACTCATGTATACACAATACGTTCTTATTATACTCTATGATCCATTTATAATGTCCAAACCATCAAGTAACATTAATTGCTTGTTTACATTACCTCTCAAAATGTATCACCTCACAAGGTGGAGGGCAGGAGTGGAATTTGATGCCAAAATTTGAACCAATGAAACGAGGATTTTGTTGAGAGATAATGGGAACTGCAGATACTGGAGAATCCGAGAGAACAAAGTGTGGAGCTGGATGAACACAGCAGGCCAAGCAGCATCTTAGGAACACAAAAGCTGATGTTTGGGGCCTAGACCCATCTTTTTAAGTGTCAAAGTCCCTTGATGAGTTGACAATCAGCGATCATTTGCAAGAATCCAGTTACCTGAGATTCACATTTGAAAAGCCTATTGGAATGTTACTCTATGGATGGAATTTGCTTCCCATGACAGGCTCCCAACTTCCCAAACCCAGCTCATCCCCAACACTGAGGAACTCATCAGGGCAGTGGGAGAAAAATTGTAAACATTATTTTTCAACAACACTTTTGGGCCCCTTATCGAGGCAACATTATTCTGGCATTGGAAATGTTCCAAAGGAGGTTTGCCAGGCTGAACCTGGGTATAGGGGGACTGTCTCATGAGAAGAGATTGAATAGGATGGGCCTATACTCATTGCAGGTTAGAAGAAAGAGGGGTGATCTTATTGAAACATATAAGAATCTACAGAGTAGATGTAGAAAGGTTGTTTCCCTTGATGGACAGTCTAAGACCAAAGGCCTTGTTTCAGAGTGAGGGGTCACATATTTAGGGCAGAGGTGAGGAGGAATCACTTCTCTCAAGATACTGAATCTGTGGAATTCTTTCTGATAGAGGGCTGTTGAAGCTGGGTCATTAAGTATATCCAGGATGCAGGCATTGTCATTGATGGTCTTAAATAGCTGGTCATCCTTTCGATTAGCTTGATCATTGTAGAAAAAAGCAGAAGCTCAGCCCCCGCTTCATCCCAAACTGCCTCCCAGTTCCTCAGTCCTCTCTCGTCATTAAATATTGCAGGCAGTTTAGTTCCTTCCTCAAACAGTTACATCCATCTTTAATAGTGCAGCTTTTGTCCTCTGACCAGGAGCAGTGGGACTGAAGGTAAAGATGGGCAGTCCCAAATTAATAGAACCCAAATTGGCTTGGGAGTAGGGGTTACTGTGAACCTGTTGAGGGCCATCAGTTGTTCAAATGAGGTGTCCAGAACGGGCCAGGCACAAGACACATTTAAGCAGCAACTCCATGTCGCTTTCAGGTACAGGAACAGAATTAGACCATTCGGCCCGTGAAGTCTACTCCACCTGCGCCTGATATGTTTCTCAAACCCATTCTCCTGCGTTCTCTCTGTAACCCTTGCTCCCCTTACTAATCAAGAACCTATCTATCTTTGTTTTAAACACACTCAGTGGCTTGGCCTCCACAGCCCTCTGAGACAATGAGTTCCACAGATTCACCACCCTCTAGTTGAAGAAATTCCTCCTCATCTCAGTTCTAAAGGGATGTCCCTTCACTCTGAGGCTGTGCCCCTGGGCACCAGTCTCTCCTACTGGCAGAAACACCATCTCTACCCCCACACTACCCAGGCTTCAGTATTCTGTAAGTTTCAATCAGATTCCCCCTCATCCTTCGAAACTCCAGAGTCCTCAACCATTCCTCACGTGCTGAGCCCTTCATCCCCAGGATTATTCTTGGTGTGGGATTCCAGTTTGGTTGGCATTTTGAAATCATGCTATCAAATCACCTAAAAGATATCATTCATCCTTGTAGTTATTTGAAGTCATTTGGTCCAAGGGGTAAGTCAGGTCCAAGTTTCTGAAGAAGGGTTCAGACCTGAAATGTCAGCTTTCCTGCTCCTCTGATGCTACTTGGCCTGCTGTGTTCATCCAGCTCCACACCGTGTTATCACAAGCATCAATGACTGTTTTTAACTCCCGAAAGATGCATAGCATATCTCCAATTTTAACCCCTCTGTCATTGGTGGCCTAGCCCCATGTTTGGATTTTCCCACTGTAAAATCTACCACTCTGACTAAGATTTTGATCATCTAATTTCTCCTGATGAGGGTCAGTGCTAAATTGTTCTTGGCAATGCTCCTGAAGCACCATGGGATGGCTTACCACACTAAAAGGCACTATGTAATTGAAAGTTGCTTTGGATTTTCTTACCTGCTTTGTCCTCAGCTTTGCTTCATCAGAAAGGTTATTGTAGGTGTAATGAGCTTGTGTGATTCCACAGAAGAGAACTGCAACAATGCCTAAACAAAGACATAAAATACACCATCCTTTAATGAAGTGTTTTGTCTGTGGCTTCAAAATACGCGACAGGGAGAGCTGTATGTTACAGAGGGTGGTTAGTCATCACACCCTCTTGTGGTGGGGGGGGGGGGAATAAAACACCATCTCAACCAAATAAAGGCTTTTCTTAAAAGTGGGATGCCAGTGGGTGGTGACTGCAGAATAATACTGGCCACTACATGTAGGTGAATGCTTGCAGCTTTAACCAGTGGCGGTCATTATTATCTGTAACCAGGCCATCCACAATAGCAAACTGTTGTCTGTGCCTAGATCAGTTGGCTGCAGCTGTAAACATTTTTGTCAGCTGCTCTACCGACTGCCAAAGCGTTCACTGAGCTAAAGTAATTCATGCAGTTGCAACGCCATCACAGGAACAGAAGAGTGGGTAGCTGCAGTTGCCTGGTACCAATTCATATTGATGCCACCAGCAGCTTTGCATTCCTGAGGCAGACACACGGCAGTGTGGGAACTGGCTCTGAACAAAAACAAAGTTCGGCTTATTTTCTTAGGCTCACAGTATGCTCTCTCTCTCTCTCTCTCTCTCCCCCCCTCTCTCTCTCTCCCTCTCTCTCCGTCTCTCTCCCTCTCACACACACACACACACACTCACACGCTCTCGTATATACACAAACACACACACACACTCACACATACACAAACACACACAGACACTCTCATACATACACAAACACACACACTCATACATACACAAACACACTCTCATACATACACAAACACACACACTCATACATACACAAACACACTCACATACATACACAAACACACTCACACTCATACATACACAAACACACTCTCATACATACACAAACACACACACTCTCATACATACACAAACACACTCACATACATACACAAACACACTCACACTCATACATACACAAACACACTCTCATACATACACAAACACACACACACACTCACACTCATACATACACAAACACACTCACATACATACACAAACACACTCACACTCTCATACATACACAAACACACACTCTCATACATACACAAACACACTCACATACATACACAAACACACTCACACTCGTACATACACAAACACTCACATACATACACAAACACACACAGACACTCTCATACATACACAAACACACACACTCATACATACACAAACACACTCACATACATACACAAACACACTCACACTCTCATACATACACAAACACACACAGACACTCTCATACATACACAAACACACACACACTCATACATACACAAACACACACATACATACACAAACACACACACTCTCATACATACACAAACACACACACACATACACAAACACACACACACTCACACACTCTTTCACACACACAAACATACACATGCTCTCATACATACACCAACACACAGACACACACACACACACACACTCACACACACACACATACATACACTCTCTCACACACACAAACACACACACACTCTCACAGATACACAAACACACTCACACGCTCTCAAACATACACAAACACACTCATACACTCTCATAGATACACAAACACACACACAAACACACTTTCACACACTCACACACACACACACGCTTTCACACACTCTCTCACACACAAACACACTTTCACACACTCACACATTCTCTCACACACACATACACACACACCTATTAATTGCATCCTGCTGCTTCTAGCATGAAACGAGAAGCAGTGAATTGAAGAACTTTGCAGTATTTTGCACAGCTAGCATCATTAACTCTCCATGGCAATCTCCCAGCCGAGAGATTGCTGCTCAACCAGAGTTTGGGAATAACAGGGAGCTTGGGAGGAATAACAGGGAGAATAACAAGCTGTTGTTTCATTGTTCCTGGGCTGAGAGTGGGATGTGACACCACAAATGTACAGGGTGCCCTCATTTTCACACGGAGCTTTGAAGCAGTGTAGCAAAGCAGAGCTACATTGCTGACCCCAGTGCTCGAACGATCAAAGTAGTATAAAGCCTGGCATGGGGACACAGCCAAAGTAGTGCAGCTTCAAACAAATTGTGGGTGGAAAAATAGTCTGTTGTCTCAGGAAGTGAGCCAAACACTAGCCGGTACTTAACTACACCAAGGAACAAGTCAGATTGTGTACCTCAAAAAGTCTTCTTGGCTTTCGCTTATAGCTGCATAGGAAAACCTCACAAAATTCCTCTTGCTTAGCTTCTTTCACATTCCTGTGTTGCACACTTGAACTGGAGTTATTTCAACATATCTATTGGGATCACAACTCCAGCCTAACCTAGCACAAACATCTTCACTCATTCTTGGTGTGAGGACTGCGACTTGTTAATTTTGCATGCTTTTTAAAAACTGGGGACAGAAATGAGAAAGAGCTGTTTTAAAACCAGGACGGGCCTACATTTTATGAAAAGTATCCTGTTCCTGTGCAAAAAACTGTGTAGAGAATTGCTTGAACAAGCAGTCATTGAAGCTTTTGAATTGCACTCAATATGGATCCAAGAAAAACACAGCATCCGCAGTTCCCATTATCTGTGATGCAATTTTAACCTCACTGTGAAGCCACCTCCAGGGATGCCTCACCTGAAGAAGTTACCCTCCTCCCTCCAGACAAACTCCAGGGGATCTCTCTCCCTCTGCAACTCTCTTGTCCACCTATCTTCTCCTCTATCCATCTTCTATCCACCTCCCCCTCTCTCCCTATTTATTTCAGAACTCTCACCCCATTCTCCCTTTTCTGATGAAGGGTCTAGACCCGAAACGTCAGCTTTTGTGCTCCTAAGATGCTGCTTGGCCTGCTGTGTTCATCCAGCCCCACGCTTTGTTATCTCCAAGAAAGATACAGTTTTTATTGGCAAAGATGATGTTGATTGGCCCATGGACTGGTGATCTGTTATTTTATCCTACCAATAAATGTGTGATCAGTTCCCAGGTAAAAACACAACTTGGAGTTGGGAACAAGTTATTGAGAGACCATTCCAATTGATTCTAGTTTCTCTCTCTCAAACTGCATGGTGAATTAGATCATATTGTAGTCACTGGTCCCTATGGGTTCCTTCACCTTGAGTTCCCTAATCAAGTCTGCCTCATACACATCACCAAATCGAGAAACACTGAAGAATGGTGAGCGGCTTGGAGGGGAACTTGCAGTGGAATGTGTTCCCATGTATTTGCTGCCCTTGTCCTTCTAGATGGTAATGGTCATGGTTCTGGAAGGTGCTCTGTGAGCCTTGGTGAGGTGCTGCAGTATACCTTACTGCTCATTTCCAGTCCATGATCAATGGTGGGGGGCTGCTGGCACCTCAGACAGTCCCGGGGTGAAGACAACGTGGCCATTAGTAAGAGTGAAACTTTGGTTTTGAACGGGGATGGCTGGGCAGCCTAGTGCAGGAGCCGGCCATTCAGCCCATCATGCCTGCACCACTCAGTGAAGGAGCATCATTACTGGTGCCAATCTCCTGATTTTCCTCCGCATCCTTGCCCAGTATTTTTTTTATCCAAATAATCATTTGTTTCCCTCTTGAATGCCTACATCGAACCTGCCTCCATTACCCTTCCAAGCAAATGCTTCCCAGATCCTAACTGTGTGAAGAAGTTTATTTCTCCTCACTTCACCCCTGCCTCACTGGTACATCATGTTAAATGGGTCATTTTCCAAGTGACAGGCAGTGACTGCAGTTTTACAGTAAATGGCAGAATGCATGTTGTTACTTACAAACACTGAAATTAGGAGCAGTTGTAGGCCATTCAGCCCTTCAAGTCTGCTCCCCCATTCAATATGATTATATCTAACCATCCAACTCGTTCTCTCTTAGATAACAAGGTGTGGAGTTGGACGAAGACAGCAGGCCAAGCAGCATCTTAGGAGCAGAAAAGCTGACGTTTCAGGCCTCCTGCTTTCTCCCCATAGCCTTTAATCCCTTTAGCCCCAAGAACTATATCTAACTCCTTCTTGAGTGTGTTTAATGTTTTGGCCTCAACCACGTTCTGTGGTGTGGAAATCCACAGGCTCACTGCTCTCTGGCCGAAGAAATTTCTCGTCATCTCAGTCCTACAGGGCCTACCCGATATCATTCAACTGTGACTCCTGGTGCTGGACTCCCTGGTCTTTGGGAACATCCTTCGTGCATTTACCTTGTCTAATCCTGCTAGATATTTAGCTGTTTCTATGAGATCCATCTCATTTTTGTCAGAGAATATAGTCCTAACAGATCCAGTCTCCCTTCATACATCAGACCTGCTATCCCAGGGATTAGGCTGATGAACCTTCACTGCACTCCCTCCATCACCTGAACATCCTTCCTCAGAAAAGGAGATCAAAAACTGCACATAATGGTCCAGGTGTGGTTTCACCAAGGCCCTGTATCATTATCGCAAGATATCCTTGCTCCGGTGTTTGAATCCTCTCGCTATGAAGGTCAACCTATGAAGGTCACCTTCATTACCACCTGCAGCACGGTGGCTCAATGGTTAGCACTGCTGCCTCACAGCTCTAGGGACCCAGGTTCGATTCCATCCTCGGGCAACTGTATGTGTGGAGTTTGCACGTTCTCCCTGTTTCAGCACGGGTCCCCTCCGGGTGGTCCGGGTTTCCTCCCAGAGTCTAAAGATGTGCATGTGAGGGTGGATTGACCGTGGGAAATTGCTTGTAGTATTTAGGGAGGTATGGGTTACAGGGGGATGGGTCTGGGTGGGATGCTCTGAGGGCTGGTGTGGACTTGTTGGGCTGAAGTGCCTGTTTCCATGCTATAGGGATTCTATGATCTATTCTGCTGCACCTGCAACATTTACTTGCTACCAAAGCAGATAACGTCACATTATATTCCTGGTAAGCATTTACTCACTCACTCAACTTGACCAAACAACACCGAAGCACTTCGGCATTATCTTTACAGTTCACCTTTGCACCCAGCTTTTGTTTCATCTATAAACTTGGAGATACTACATTTAGTTGCCTCTTCAAAATCAATAATACAATTTGTGTATAGCTCGGTTCCAAATGCTGATGCCACTGGTGCCCACTCACCAGAGGACAAAGAACAAAGAAAATTACAGTACAGGAACAGGCCCTTCGGCCCTCCACACCTGTACCGACATGCTGCCTGTCACAACTAAAACTCCCTCCCCTTCCGGGGACCGTATCCATCTATTCCCATCCTGTTCATGTATTTGCCAAGACGCCCTTTAGAAGTCACTATAGTATCTGCTTCCACTACCTCCCCCGGCAGCGAGTTCCAGGCACCCACCACCCTCTGTGTAAAGAAAACCTGCCTCGTACATCACCTTTCGACCTTGCCCCTCGCACCTTAAACCCATAACCCCTGGTAACTAGCTCTTCCACCCTGGGAGAAAGCTTCTGACTGTCCACACTGTCCATGCCCTTCATAATGTTGTAGGCCTCTATCAGGTCGTCCTTCAACCTCCAAGTTTCTCCAACCTCTCCTCATGGCTAATCCTCTCCATACCAGGAAACATCCTGGTAAATCTTTTCTGTATCCTCTCCAAAGCCACCACGCCCTTCTGATAGTGTGGGGACCAGAATTGACAATAGGCAATGGACAATAGGTGCAGGAGTAGGCCATTCGGCCCTTCGAGCCAGCACCACCATTCATTATGATCATGGCTGATCATCCACAATCAGTATCCTGTTCCTGCCTTATCCCCATAACCCTTGATTTCACTATCTGTCAGAGCTCTATCCATCTCTTTCTTGAAAGTGTCCAGAGAGTTGGCCTCCACTATTGAACACAATATTCCAAAAACAGCCTAACTAAGGTTCTATAAATTTGCAACATTACCTGCCAATTTTTAAACTCAATGCCCTGGTCAATGAAGGCAAGCATGCCGTATGCCTGGCTGACTATCTTTTCCAACTGCGTAGCCACTTTCAGTGACCTGTGTACCTGTACTCCCAGATCCCTCTGCCTATCAGTACTCTTAAGAGTTCTGTCATTTACTGTGTAAATGTAGCCACCGCCTATCACTGGGAAAATGACCCATTCATCCTGACAGAGTGGTTAGCAGACAGGAAACAAAGTCAGTACATTATCCCAAGCCCATATCATTTAGTTGTACAATGATAATCTCTTTTTGGGACCTTACTGAAAGCTTTCTGAGAGTCTATATCTACTGTCTGCTCTCTACCAACTCTCCTCAAAGAATTCCAGTCAATTTATCAATGATGATTTCCCTCTCATAAATCAATGCAGATTCTGTTCAATCTTTGTTAACCCACAATGCTACACACGACACTCTGTGAATCATCTTTAATTCCTCCTCCTCCTCCCCCAACTCTTCCAATAGATTTGAGTCATAGAATCATACAGCACGGAAACAGGAATTTCAGTCCAATCAGTCCATGCCAACCACAATCACAAACTAAACTAGGCCCACCTTCCTGCTCCTGGTCCATATCCCTCCAAACCTTTTGAAGATAGTAAGAACTGCAGATGCTGGAGAATCTGAGATAACAAGGTGTGGAGCTGGATGAACACAGCAGGCCAAGCAGCACCAGAGGAGCAGGAAGGCTGACATTTCGGGCTTAGACATTTCTGAAGAAGGGTTTAGGCCCAAAATGTCCAAAATGGTGCTGCTTGGCATGTGTGTCCCACCAAACCTTTCGTAGTCATGTACTTATCCAAATGTCTTTTAAATGGTGTAACTAAATCCACACCCACCAATTCGTCTGGAAGTCCATTCCTCACAGTAATCATCTCACTCCTGTTCACTTGGCCCATATCAACTCATTGTGGTGTAGCCTGCGAGATATTCGGGTGGGTTGGTTTGTCAGTGTGGTTCCAATGGCTGTTGTCAATTTTTCCAAAATGGCCAATTTCAGGGACCTATGTACCAAATCATGCAGCTGGCTCAAGGAAGAGCAATGGGGTAGCGACAAGATATTTTACAATGCCCAGTGCTGACCCCACAGAAAGCCCTGTGGTCCCAATGGAGGAGCAGGGCCAGGCAGTGTCACTAAATCCACCCCCTAAAGAACCAAACAAACTGGCAGCGTGATCAACACTGAACCCTTCAGACCATTCGATTATGAAACGGATTGCATTAAACACTTTGGCCCTTGCAGAAATAAGGCTAACAGAAGCGCAACTAGATCATGTTTATCATTTACCAAAACAAAAGTTCTGAGTTTGCTCCAGTCCTCAACAGTAAACCCAAAACTCGAGGTGAGAATCTTTATGTTAAACTCAATAATCTGTCAAATCACCTTGGTAACCTCTACCCATACTGGAGTGACCCCGGTGAACAGCCTGAACAAACAATGTTTGCCAACTTTGTCCTATTTCCTTCCTTTGTTCGGAAGTCCAAATTGGGACCAGAAAAATGTTCCTCCACTCAGCGGAACTGTCAACTATATTGTCTGGTCCAAGGGCAATTCAACAGAAAGGCACAGGAAGTGACCCTGGGATCAGACACTGCAAAGCCCTGGATGGATATAAATGACTGACAGCTAAGTGATCAATATTAACTATTTCTGACACCTGGCTACACCCTGCGGGAAATGCTCACTCAGTAATTTAACTGTGAGCTCACCTGAATGTAGCACACAGCAACACAGGAAGAGGAGTAGGCCATTCGGCCCCTCGAGCCTCTTCCACCATTTATTGAAATCAGGGCTGATCTGTGCTCTAACTCCATACACCTGCCTTTGGCCCATTTCCCTCAATATCTGCTTTTGGAGTGGCTTTGAATGAGTCAAGGGCGCACTTTCCCTGAATAACCGGAAACATACTATGCAGTACAGCAGAGATTCTTATATGGTACTAAGGAGATGGGCTGAGACAACAGTCATAGCAGCAAAAGAAGGGCAGGCTCATCCTCCTTCAATTCTCTCCAATTCATCTGGGTGTTGGGCAATAGCATCTATGAGGCTGTCATTGGAAGTCAGTACAAAATTGATAAAGGTACGGACAACAAAGACACGGCTTTGGATTTCTGTTAACCACAGAGTAAACATCTTCATAAAGAATGAGTGATAATGGGAACTGCAGATGCTGGAGAATCCAAGATAATGAAATGTGAGGCTGGATGAACACAGCAGGCCCAGCAGCATCTCAGGAGCACAAAAGCTGACGTTTCGGGCCTAGACCCTTCATCAGAGAGGGGGATGGGGAGAGGGTTCTGGAATAAATAGGGAGAGAGGGGGAGGCCCCTACCCCCTACCCCCCTGCATCCCAAAACCAGCCCAGCCTGTCTCCGCTTCCCTAACCTGTTCTTCCTCTCACACATCCCTTCCTCCCACCCCAAGCCGCACCCCCATCTACCTACTAACCTCATCCCACCTCCTCGATCTGTCCGTCTTCCCTGGACTGACCTATCCCCTCCCTAACTCCCCACCTATACTCTCTCCACCTATCTTCTTTACTCTCCATCTTCAGTCCGCCTCCCCCTCTCTCCCTATTTATTCCAGTTCCCTCCCCCCATCCCCCTCTCTGATGAAGGGTCTAGGCCCGAAACGTCAGCTTTTGTGGTCCTGAGATGCTGCTGGGCCTGCTGTGTTCATCCAGCGTCACATTTCATTATCTTATTTCATAAAGAATGATTTTACTTTTGCATAATAGTTCTCTGTACCTAGAGAAGTGTTAATTCAATGCTTAATGTTTGATCGATATGTGTAGTAACTAGGAAGACTGACTAGAAAGGAACACACAAATCTACTCTAAAACTTTAGGAACATTGTTCATTGTTAAACACCGAATTACAACCTGTATTTGTGGTGTGCCCTGGCCATCCCAGCACAGGATGGGCAGTCCTGCAGACCTTTCCTTTTTAGCTTTTTGGTTAAATATCCAGAAGGCTTATTGCACAGAACCAAATGTTTTATTTCCCCATCACCAAATCACTGGCTTTTTTTTTTGCTTTTAAACTATTAACTGCTGCAGTAAATCGACCACGTAGCCAACTAAACATTCACATGCAAATGCCATCCGAAGTAAGGGAAGCGGGTACGGAGAATGGGAAGGGGCACGTTTGGTTTGCTTTATGGGGCTATTCTTTCTTAGAGAAGATAGTTTCTAAGCAACCTGCTCAAGGACATTACCGCTCACCAGTGCAACAGGTCTCCCTGGCTCAGAGGTAGGGCCACTACCACTGTATTACAAGTGTCTTTTCTTGAAAATTTAACCTATTTTCCTCATCAACCTGTTCAAGGATGTTATTACATCGCCTCTGGAGCAGGCCGGATTTGAATCCTGGCCTCTCCTTTCAGGGTAGGGGCACTACCATCGCAATACAAGAACTGGCTCAGGTGATGAGTTCCAGCTATGCCGGCAATTGGAGGAGATGAACTAGTGATTCCCCACGGACCATGTAGGGTTACTACAATATACTTTTTAAACTTAATACCAGGCTTAATTTTAACCTCTTTAAAATAAGAAGTTTCAGGAATATGTGCGACAGAAACAAAGCACTGAAGAAATTCCAAGATAATAAAATGTGAGGCTGGATGAACACAGCAGGCCAAGCAGCATCTCAGGAGCACAAAAGCTGACGTTTCGGGCCTAGACCCTTCATCTGATGAAGGGTCTAGGCCCGAAACGTCAGCTTTTGTGCTCCTGAGATGCTGCTTGGCCTGCTGTGTTCATCCAGCCTCACATTTTATTATCTTGGAATCTCCAGCATCTGCAGTTCCCATTATCACTGAAGAAATTCAGTTGGCCTGGTAACATCTGTGAAGGGAGGAACAGATTGAATGTTTTAGAGTTAACACATACATCTCACTGGAAGATTGACTAGTATATAATTATGATTCTATATCCACAATTGGTTAATTTATGATTGGTTGAGTCACTGTCTTCTCAGTTTTGTTCCACTGTCTTGCACCAATCATAGAAGTGCCTTCAGTCACCATGACAATCTCTCACAGCTCTGACGTGGAGTCTGTTCACCGATAATAGAACAGCTCTTACATTCTTTTAAATGCGCTGAATACTAATTTGTTTTTGAGATGCTTCTACAAAACGGTGAACACACAGAAACTACTTGGACAAGTCTGTAACCTGACTGCTCAAGTGGACAATGCAGAGAGACTTTATATAATAAGTAAATAAGTTGCTTAATATAATGAGTAAATCACACACAGAGACCTGGGTCTACAGAACTGTGCAACTTGAATAATGAGAAACTAGGCAGTGAGAGGCTTAATGCTTGTTGTGGGGTGCATGGAACCTGATTGATTGAAAGTGATGATAGACAGGCGTAGGTCTTTAAAATCTGGAATGTAATTTACGAGCCATGTCTTACACAGCAGGGTAACAAAGCTGGATTAGGGTCATTAAAAGGGTTTGATTCACTAACTTTGCTGTCAACTCCAACAGTTACACCAGACATAAATGGATTAGATTGCTACTTTTCTGTTAGCCATGCCATCGGTTTAACAAATCTGATATCAGAAAGAAACCTCGCCCTCAATCAGGGGGTCAGTTCAGCTCAGAGATAACAAGGTGTGGAGCTGGATGAACACAGCAGGCCAAGCAGCATCTTAGCTGCTCCTCTGACGCTGCCTGCCCTGCTGTGTTCATCCAGCTCCACACCTTGTTATCTCAGATTCTCCAGCATCTGTAGTTCCTACTGTCTCTGAGTTAGCTTAGCTCAGTTGGCTGGATGGCTGGTTTGCAATGCAGTGTGACACCAACAGCGATAGGGTTCAATTCCTGCACCAGCTGAGGTCACTGTGAAGGACTCTCCTTCTTAACCTCTTCCCCCCCACCTGAGGCACCATGACCTCAGGTTAAACCACCACCAGTCATCTCTCTCTCTCTCTCTCTAATGAGAGAGCAGCCCTATGGCCTGGTAGGGTGATGGCAACTTTTGATCCTCCAGAGGGTAGGTCTAGGTAAACTCATTCATGTCATACAATTCTGAGAAAACACCACTTGCTTTTATAAAGTTTAACAAGCAAATTAAACAGTAGAAGAGGCGGTCTGAGTGAATGTACAATTTGGAAACTTGCCTAGCTGGATCACCGGTTAAATATTAATGCTACTCATTCCAATTAATAACAGATGGTCATTCAACACACAAGGTCACACCCTGGTACAAGTGCATACCTCACTGAGGTAACACACCAACAAGACAAACTCAGCTATTCCCAAAGTCAATGACTTTAAGTTAACGATTCTAAAAAGGTAGCCAAGACTAACGAAGCACTTCACAGAAATAAATCTACTGTAAAATATTTAGGAAACCCAGATCTCATTAGCTTGATCTGAAGGGTTTTGGAGTTTTGTAAAGCAAAGGGCACATTTATAAAGACCCAGGGCACCTGCTACAATCCACTGCGGCAGTGCGCCATAAATTGAGTCCCACTATTCCCAGAACTGTTCCAAACGTTCAAGGATCTTTGGCAGCATACACAGCATACCTGAGGTTGATAGAAAGCACTAACAAGAATTACCACTTATTATCAGTAATTAGGTGAGAACTACAGGCAAACAGATATCAACCACTAGCATATCACACGAACTGAAAGTCTAAGCCCTCGTATAAACTCCGTATACGTGTACACAGAGAAACAAATATGGGAAATGATTATTGACACAAGAGACAAAGCTGGAAGTCAGTTTAGTGGTGTTTGCTTCCCAACACAGGAAATAGAAACAGGAATAGGCCATTCAGCCCTTCGGGCCTGCTGCCCCATTTAATACGATCATGGCTGATCATCAAGCTCAGTCGCCGTTCCAATTTCTCTCCATTATCCTTTGATCCCTGTGTTACTAGCAACTATATCTAACTCCTTCCTGAAAACATTCAATGCCTTGGCCTCATTCACTGCCTGTGGCAGAGAATTTCACAGACTCCCTCTCTCTGGGTGAAGACATTTCTCCTCACCTCAGCCATCCAATCCATATCCTTAGACTGTGAAGCAATGACATCAAATGAAATGTGGGTGCTGGTGATCTGAAAGAAAAACAGAAATTTCTGGCGAAGCTCAGTAGGTTTGCCAGCATCTGCGGGAAGAAAGCAGAGCTAGCATTTTGAGTCTGACGACTCTTCCCCAGAACCCCATTTTTCTTTCCAAAGATGCTGCCAGACCTGCTGAGTTTCATCAGCAATTTCCGTTTGTGTTTCCTGAAACTGTGACTCCCTGGTTTTGCACTTCTGGGTCATTGAGAGTATCCTTCCTGAATATTCCCTGTCTGGTTCTGTTAGAATTTTATGGGTTCCTATAAGATTCCCCTTCTGATGTTGAGATGATTCTGCTGACACTGAACAGACCTCTTGTCTTTCTCCAAAGCTTTCGCTAATTTGTAAAACACACAGAGTATCTCAATCATTTGGAAAACACCTTTGATTCATCAATTCAAAAGTCATTGCTTCAGGAAAGATAACCAGTTGCCTTCAGGTTTAACCTGAGCTGTTGACTGCAGAGAACAGATACCTTCAGGCCTGCGAAAATACCTGCCCACTTCTTTTCTCTCTCTGTCTCAGTAACTTGTTTCCAGCTTCCAGGCTGGTCAGCCAAAGAACTAATCATACAGTTGTCAGCAGGCAAAAGGTCTCAGTCATCAGTAACCGTCACTAGTCATAGAGCCACAGAGCTCCATGGCAGAGAAACAAACTTTTTGGTCCAACTCATCCATGCCAACCAGATATCCTACATAAATCTAGTCCCATTTTCCAGCATTTGGCCCATATCCCTCTAAGCCCTTCCTGTTCCTATACCCATCCAGATGCCTTTTAAATGTTGTAACTGTACCAGCTTCCACCACTTCCTCTGGCAGCTCATTCCATACATGCACCACCCTCTGTGTGAAAATGTTGCCCCTTAGGTCCCTTTTAAATCTCTCCCCTCTCACCTTAAACCTGTGCCCTCTAGTTTTGGACTTCCCCAACCTCGGGGAAAAGAGTTTAGCTATTCACCCAATCCATGCCCCGCCTCCAACTCTCCAGGGAAAATAGCCCCAGCCTATTCAGTCTCTCGCTGTAGCTCAAATCCTCCAACCTTGGCAACATGCTTGTAAATCTCATCAGGACCCCTTCAAGTTTCACAACATCTTTCCTAAGGAGACAGTCCTTAGGCCAATCAAGATAACACGGGCTGCATCAGTACACAGCTCTGGACAGTCTGCTTGCTGATGTTTAATAACAGCTTGGTCAAACAGATGTTTACCATGCCTGCCAGGAGAATCAGCTTACTTGCTTTTCAAACTGCAGCCCTCTTTCAAACACTGTGTTTTTGAACAGTTCTTTCTCATATCTGAAGACTGGCGTGTAAAAATGGAAAAATTAAAAGGCACGGTCTTTACACATTTATACACTTTCATCAACGGTAGATGTGATAAAATTTTTAAAGTTTTTCTTCACTTCAGGTTAAAAAAATGTCCTAAAACATTAATATATTTATAAAAATATGGACACATTGTTGATTTATTGAAGAATCACGTTGGCAGGTGCTGAGTTGTGACAATGGGACCATAGAGTTATGGAGTCCCACAGCATGCAGGCAGGCCCTTCGGCCCAAATAGGTCCATGCCAACCCAAAATGTCTATCCACGCTAACCTCATTTCCTTGCACTTGGCCCATTTCCTTCTAAACCTTTCCTATCTATGTATTCGTCCAAATGCCTTTTAAATGTTGTTAGTGTATCCACCTCAAACACTTCTGCTGGCGGTTCATTCCATATGCGTACCACCCTTTGTGTAAAAAGTTATCCCTCAGGTTCCCATATATTCTTTCCCCCTCTTACACTGATGCTCTCTAGTCCTTGATTCCCTAAACTAGGGAAAAAGACAGAATGCGAACACCCTATCCATGCCTCTCATGATCTCATACATTTCTATAATGTGAACCCCCAAACAGTCTCCTACGCTCAAAAGAGAAAGGTCCTAGCTTGTCCAACCTCTCAATGTAACTCAGTGCCTCGCATCCTGCTAACATTCTTGAAAATTTCTTCTGCACTTTTTACAGTTTAACAACATCCTTCCTATTGCAAGGTGACCCAAACTGAACACAA
Source organism: Stegostoma tigrinum (assembly GCF_030684315.1). Taxonomy (NCBI): domain Eukaryota; kingdom Metazoa; phylum Chordata; class Chondrichthyes; order Orectolobiformes; family Stegostomatidae; genus Stegostoma; species Stegostoma tigrinum. The sequence continues at coordinate 72,560,574 of NC_081367.1, read as the reverse complement.
TACTCCATGTGCGGCCTCGCCAATCTCCTGTACAACTGCAACATAACTTCCCAACTTCTGTACTCAGTGCCCTGACTGATGAAGGCCAGTGTGCCTAAAGCCTTCTTCACTGCCCTGTCTACCTGTGACTCCACTTTCAGAGAACTGTGTACCTGAACTCCCAAGGTCCCTCTGTTCCACTACACTCCTAAAGGCCCTACTATTCACTATGAAACTCCCACCTGCATTTGACTTTCCAACACCTCATGCTTATCAATACTGAACTCCATTTGCCACTTCTTGGCCCATTTCCCCAGCTGCTGAAGATCCTGCTGCAATTTCGAATAACCTTCCTTACTGTCCACGACACCGCCTATTTTAGTGTCATCTGCAAACTTCCTAATCAAATATAACAAGTCATCAACATTTGTGACACAGTCTATAATTACTGTAAAAACAAAAAGTGTGTGTTTTGATCTAACTCACCTGTAAGGTCACTGGCTTCTGCCGAGAGAAATGTACTCCAGGATAACAGGAAAAAAATCCCAGTCTCCAGCATTGGGAACTCAGAGAGTTTGGTGAATTTCGTTAAGTATTCAAAGTGTACGTTAAGGATAATAAATGACAACATAAAATATAGTCCTGTCTTTGTCTTGCTGAATTTGGGCTTGTCACATGAGGACAGGTTGAGGACTCTGGGTCTGGACTTAATGGAGTTTAGAAGGTTGAGGGGTGATCTCACCGAAACTTACGGAAGACTGAGGGGCCTGGATAGAGTGGATGTGGAGAAGGTGTCTCCATGAGTAGGTGAGACTCAGACGCGAAGGCAGAGCCTCAGAGTGAAGGGATGATCCTTCAGAACTGAGATGAGGAGGCATTTCCTCAGCAAGGTGGCAACTGTGTGGAACTCATTGCTACAGAGGGCTGGGGTGTCCAAGTCATTGCGTGTATATACAGAGATAGGTAGGCTCTTGATTAGCAAGGGGAGCAAGGGTCATGGGAGAAGGCAGGAGTATGGGATTGTGAGACATATCAGCCCTGGTTGTATGGTGGAGCAGACTCAATGGGATGAATGGCCTAATTCTGCTCCTCTATCTTGTGGTCTCTTTCCATCACTCATCCCACCTCGTTCACTGGGCCACAGTTTCCATGAATGGCAACTGATCATGGTCCAAATGGCCATCAGGCACCTTGAACATTGGCCATGAATGTCAGCAGACTATCCAACTGTGAAGGGCATCACACAGGAGGTGAATCCTTCTGCCACATGGCAATTTGACTTTCACATTTACAGTGTAAACATGGCGTGATTTTCCCATCCTTGAACAGGTGCCATTCTCGTTTGAGCATAAAGACTGGGCACCAAATGAGGAATCCTCCCTTAAGACCATACAGCGTATGGGCAAAAGTAGGCCATTCAGCCCATCATACCTGCTCCATCATTCAATGAGATCATGGCTGATTGGATAATCCTCAACTCCAGTTTCCTGACTCTTCCCCATAACTCTTAATTCCCTTGCTGATTAAAACTCTATCTCAGCCATGAATACAATTAATGACCCAGTCTCAACAGCCCTCGAAAAGAATTCCACAGATTCACACCCTTCATGTGAAGAAACTCCTTATCTCTGTTTTAAAGGTGTGAATCTTCAGTCTGAGATTATGTCCTCTGGTTCTAGACTCTCCCGTTTCAATAAGGTCATCTCTCAGTCTTCTACATTCCAAAAAGTACAGGCCCAACCTCTTCTCATAAACCAGTTCCTCCATATCTGATACCAGCCAAGTGATCCTTCTCTGGACTGCCTCCAATTCCAGGATATCTTGCCATGGATAAGAGGCCCAAAACTGGTCACAGTGTTCTAGCTGTGATCTGATCAGTGTCTTGCATCGCTTTAGCAAAACATCCCTCCTGAGCCATTGAGTGGGGCGAGTTCTGCGCTTTCGTACCTCTAACACACTCTCTATACACACATTGGTGGTGACAGCATACCTCTGGGCCATAAAACTAAAATTAACCCGACGGGGTCCTCTTGTAGCACAGTGGCAGTGTTCCTACCTCTGATCCAACAAGTCCAGCTTCAAATCCAGCGGAATAAATATGTCCCTCTGAGACAGGCAAGAAGGGGTAAGATAAAGGAACCTTGGATGACGAGAGCGGTGGAGCTTCTCGTCAAAAGGAAGAAGGTAGCTTACATAAGGTGCAGGAAGCTAGGGTCAAGTTCAGCTAGAGAGGATTACAGGCAGGCGAGGAAGGAGCTCAAAAATGGTCTGAGGAGAGCCAGGAGGGGGCACGAGAAAGGCTTGGCAGAACGGATTAGGGAAAACACAAAGGCATTTTACACTTATGTGAGGAATAAGAGAATGGTCAAAGAAAGAGTAGGGCCGATCAGGGATAGCATAGGGAATTTGTGTGTGGAGTCTGAGGAGGTAGGGGAAGCCCTAAATGAGTTTTTTGCTTCTGTCTTTACGAAAGAAACGAACTTTGTAGTGAATGAAACCTTTGAAGAGCAGGTGTGCATGCTGGTATGGATAGAGATAGAGGAAGCTGATGTGCTGAAAATTTTGTCAATCATTAAGATTGACAAGTTGCCAGGCCCGGACCAGATTTGTCCTCGGCTGCTTTGGGAAGCGAGAAATGCAATTGCTTTGCCAATTGCAAAGATCTTTGCATCCTCGCTCTTCACTGGAGTCGTACCTGAGGACTGGAGAGAGGCAAATGTAATTCCTCTCTTCAAGAAAGGAAATAGGGAAATCCCCGGCAATTACAGACCAGTAAGTCTCACGTCTGTCGTCTGCAAGGTGTTAGAAAGGATTCTGAGGGATAGGATTTATGACCATCTGGAAGAGCATGGCTTGATCAAATGCAGTCAACACGGCTTTGTGAGGGGCAGGTCATGCCTCACAAACCTTATCGAGTTCTTTGAGGATGTGACTAGAAAAGTTGATGAGGGTCGAGCTGTGGATGTGGTGTATATGGACTTCAGCAAGGCATTTGATAAGGTTCCCCATGGTAGGCTCATTCAGAAGGTCAGGAGGAATGGAATACAGGGGAACTTAGCTGTCCGGATACAGAATTGGCTGGCCAACAGAAGACAGTCAGTGGGAGTAGAAGGAAAATATTCTGCCTGGAAGTCAGTGGTGAGTGGTGTTCCACAGGGCTCTGTCCTTGGGCCTCTACTGTTTGTAATTTTTATTAATGACTTGGATGAGGGGATTGAAGGATGGGTCAGCAAGTTTGCAGACGACACAAAGGTTGGAGGTGTCATTGACAGTATAGAGGGCTGTTGTAGGCTGCAGCGGGACATTGACAGGATGCAGAGATGGGCTGAGAGGTGGCAGATGGAGTTCAACCTGGATAAATGCGAGGTGATGCATTTTGGAAGGTCGAATTTGAAAGCTGAGTACAGGATTAAGGATAGGATTCTTGGCAGTGTGGAGGAACAGAGGGATCTTGGTGTGCAGATACATAGATCCCTTAAAATGGCCACCCAAGTGGACAGGGTTGTTAGGAAAGCATGTGGTGTTTTGGCTTTCATTAGCAGGGGGATTGAGTTTAAGAGTCGTGAGATCTTGTTGCAGCCCTGTAAAACTTTGGTTAGACCGCATTTGGAATACTGCGTCCAGTTCTGGTCGCCCTATTATAGGAAAGATGTGGATGCTTTGGAGAGGGTTCAGAGGAGGTTTACCAGGATGCTGCCTGGACTGGAGGGCTTATCTTATGAAGAGAGGTTGACTGAGCTCAGACTTTTTTCATTGGAGAAAAGGAGGAGGAGAGGGGGCCTAATTGAGGTATACAAGATAATGAGAGGCATAAATAGAGTTGATAGCCAAAGACTATTTCCCAGGGCAGAAATGGCTAACACGAGGGGTCATAGTTTTAAGCTGGTCGGAGGAAAGTATAGAGGGGATGTCAGAGGCGGGTTCTTTACACAGAGAGTTGTGAGAGCATGGAATGCGTTGCCAGCAGCAGCTGTGGAAGCAAGGTCATTGGGGACATTTCAGAGACTGCTGGACATGCATATGGTCACAGAAATTTGAGGGTGCATACATGAGGATCAATGGTCGGCACAACATCGTGGGCTGAAGGGCCTGTTCTGTGCTGTACTGTTCTATGTTCTATGTTCTATGTATCTTGCCAATTTTTATAGATGCACCATAGAGAGCTTTGTGTCTGGATGCATCATGGCTTGGTAAAGCATCTGCTCTGTCCAGGACCTTTAAGAAACTAGAGAGTTATGAACACAGCCCAACTCATCATGCAAGCCAACCTTCCATCTATTGACTGCATTGCTACTTTTTGTTGGCTTGGAAAGACAAGCAACATCAAAGGTCATGCTCCCCCACTCCTCAATTATAGTCTCCTCCTACCTCGCTCACCAGAAAGGTACAAAGACTTAACCACACATACCAACAAGTTAAAGAACAGCCTCTTCCCCACTGATAACAGAATTCTGAATGAACCTCTCAAGTTTCAAAGATAATGTTGATCTTGCTTTTCATGCACCTTCTTTGCAACTGCATTCCTCACTCTGTTCAATCAACTTGCAATCTTTATATGTTATGATTTGTCTGTACTGCATGCAAAATCAAACTTTTCACTGCATTTAGGTAATAAATCAAATCAAATCTCGGAAGAGGTTGATTAGAAAATATCTAAAGTTAATCCCACCATCACCCTCTGTGCATAGTCCAGCAGAGGCCATTTTTAATAAAATGATGAATGTGAACAGCTATACCGTACAATGCAGGAATCAAGCAAATATGAGCTGGGAGAGAGGTATGTCAGGAAGTCTGGTCTGTGAAAACTTTCTCTCATTACATTTTAAATTCCTAGCCTCAGAATTTTTCTTCCAATTCCAACAGAGCACTGCTCTTTTCTGATGAAAGGATTGACTTGCAGCTGCCAAGATGAAAGATTTAAAAAGCATGTAGACTGTACAGGAGAGTGGATAAGATAGAAAGGTTTTTTGGCTCACAGGTATTGATGAGTTAGAATTGTGGGAGATATCAGCTCTGAATGTCAACATGGCTGAGTACAGTGTGGAGTTGGAGGAACACTGCAGGTCAGGCAGCATCAGAGGAGCAGGAAAGTCGATATTTCGGGTTTACACCCTTCATCGACATTCCTGCTCCTCCGATGCCCCAAAACGTTGACTCTCCTGTTCCTCTGATGCAGCCTGACCTCCTGTGTTCCTCCAGCTCCACACTGCACTGACACTGACCGCAGCATCAGCAGTTCTTACTATCTCCATGTCAACATGACTTATTGAAAGAAAAAGAAAGCATGTATTGGAAACTTAAAACAAGCGACAAGAAAAAGATCAATTGAGCATAAATTGGGAGAAAGACTGCAAATAATCAAGAACGAGAACTCAAGCTAATGTGCTCCTCCCTGGCCCTGTGATTACAACACCAATTGTGTTGTCCTTAATGCAGCATTGACAACCATTCATCAAAACCGCAGATACAAGCTGCAGACTTTCTAGTTAATTACTTATTGTGGCACCATGGGGCTCATTTACCACAGTTCCTGCTGAAGCTCATCACGTATTCTAACTTTAAAACTTACATTTGTCTTTCTCCTCCTTTAAACTATTGTTCACTGAAATAACACATGGCGTTTCACTTTAGGTGTGGCACGGTGGCTCAGTGGTTAGCGCTGCAGCCTCACAGCGCCAGGGATCCGGGTTCAATTCCAGCCTCAGGCGACCGCCTGCGTGGAGTTTGTACATTCTCCGTGTGTCTGCGTGGGTTTCCTCCGGGTGCTCCAGTTTCCTCCCACAGTCCAAAGGTGTGCAGGTTAGGGTGGAGTGGCCATGCTAAATTGCCCCTAGTATCCAGGTTAGCCATTGGGAATGCAGGGTTCCAGGGACAGAGTAAGGGGTGAGTCTGAGCAAGGTGCCCTTCAGAGGGTCAGCATGGACTCAATGGGCAGAATGGCCTTCTTTTCCCCTATAGGGTTTCTATGATTCATTTATGACACACAGATGTTGTTCCAAATGAAAATACTCAAGCTGATATAAAGCAGAGGATCATTTTCTAGGTGCATTCACAATTCCTAAATGTCATTTATCTTCAAGTCTTCCCACTAATAATAGTGTAACGAGAACGTATTGTTGAAAATGAGTGTTTCTTCTGTACATCTCTAACTGCTCATCTCTGTCCTCAGAGGTGGCTACAGTTAGCTTGTGGTATTCATAGAATTTGAGTTTTTTGTTAGAACTGTTATATTGCTATGCCAGAATACTGACCTCATTCTCTGTCTTCTCTTCTCTTACTAATTCTGAAAAGGTAAATCTTATCGCTGGTGATTATTTGATCAAACCATTCAACAGCCAAACCTCAAAAGCCACGTGAACACTAACATAAAGATACAAGAAAGCACCTGAAATAAAATCTTTGTTGTAAAGAACCATTAACTATTACAGCTTTGAAAGACTTCAATCTTTTGTTGACGTTTCTGAATACTAATTTAAAGTGGAAGGCCTACAGAGATTAGTGTTAGGGACCGTCACTCATCAACCTAGCTCTGAGAAAGGGTCAGCAGACCCGAAACGTTAACTCCGATTTCTTCTCCTTCACAGATGCTGCCAGAACTGCTGAGCTTTTGTTTTTGTTCCTGATTAACAGCGTCCACAGTTCTTTCAGTTTTTAACTGCTGAGAAGATGTTTCCCCTCGTGGGAGAGATCAGAAGGCACTGTCTCAGAATAACAGGGCACAATTTAAGATGGAGATGAGGAGGAATTTCTTCTCTCGGAGGGTTGCGGGTCTTTAGAACTTCTTGCAGCAGAAAGCTGTGGGGCACAGAAGCCTAGTGTATATCTAAGGCTGAGGGAGATTCTTTCTTGATCAGTCCTGAACCAAGGGTGACAAGGAAAGAGCAGGAAAGTGGGAGCGAGGAATGTCAGGCCAACCATAATCCTGCTGATGTGTAGATGTCGGTGTCAGACTGGGGTGGACAAGGTCAGAAATCACACAACACCAGGTTATAGCCTGATGAAGGGTCTAGGCCCGAAACGTCAGCTTTTGTGCTCCTGAGATGCTGCTTGGCCTGCTGTGTTCATCCAGCCTCACATTTTATCAACCAGGTTATAGCCCAACAGGTTTGTTTGAAATCACAAGCTTTCAAAGCACTGCCCCTTCATCAGGTTACCTGATGAAACCTGCTGAGAGAGGTAACCTGATGGAGGAGCAGTGCTCCGAAAGCTTGTGATTTACAAAAACCTGTTGGATTATAACTTGGTGTTGTGTGACTCCTGACCTTGATCCTGTTGAATGGTAGAGCAGGCTTGAAGGGCTGAATGGCCTACTCACATTCCTATTTCTTATAGCTTAGTTTAGGTGAAAATAATGATGGAATTGTCCACAGGTTTGGCGATATTGCAAAGATCTGTGCAAGTGTTAGAATCCTGAAGGGGGAAAGAATGACTACAATCTGGTCCGGATGCAGTGAGAGATTAGATTGGGTCTAGCAGCTGATATTTAATGCAGATCAATGCAGTGTCATGCAAATGGAGTGAACATGTGCAAAGTCAATGCATACATGCAGATTCTAAACTGAAGTATGTTCTTCAGGAAGGAAAACCTTGGTGACACAGTTTATAAATCTCAAAGTTTGCAAGTTTCTCTATTAACCATCAGAGCAATAATACATGAGCGAGGATTTAAATCTCAATTGACAGTGGGTTGCACCAGCTATAAAATTAATATAAAAGGAATAGGGTGCATAAAAGAATGAAAATGCTGGATAGCATTAGAAAAGGAAGTCACAATGCCCCTCCCGAAGGTTGCAGGAACAGCAACTCATATTCCGCTTGGGAACCCTGCAGCCCAATGGTATCAATGTGGACTTCACAAGCTTCAAAATCTCCCCTCTCCCCACTGCATCCCTAATCTGTCCCCCCCTCCCTAATCTGTTCTTCCTCTCACCTATCCCCTCCTCCCACCTCAAGCCGCACCTCCATTTACTACCTACTAACCTCATCCCGCCTCCTTGACTTGTCCGTCCTCCCTGGACTGACCTATCTCCTCCTGACCTCCCCACAGACACTCACCTTTACTGGCTCCATCCCAGCCCCTTTGACCTGTCTGTCTCCTCTCCACTTATCTTCTCCTCTATCCATCTTCAGTCCGCCTCCCCGTCTCTCCCTATTTATTTCAGAACCCTCTTCCCTTCCCCCTTTTCTGAGAGAGGGTCTAGGCCCGAAACATCAGCCTTCCTGCTCCTCTAATGCTTCTTGGCCTGCTGTGTTCATCCAGCTTCACACCATGTTATCTTTAGAGAAGGAAGTCACACCATTTTAGATAGAAACACATTAGGAAGGACAATAAGGAATACAAAGACCTTTTTGTAATTCATGTACGTAAACGCACAAGATATTAGATAAACAGAGGTATTGGAAAATAGGAACAGGAGTAGGCCATTCAGCCCTTTGAGTCTGTTGTGAATAAGACTAGTGGCCTACAGGTGTAAATTGCTGGTATAGGATACAGTGGCAAGTGGAGAAACATAGTTTAGAAGCAGCGAGGACTGTGTGCTGAATAGACAAGGATACAGGGTTCAGGAACACTTGGGTAAGGGTGGTCATTGTATCAGAGATAATGGGAACTGCAGATGCTGGAGAATCCAAGATAACAAAGTGTGGAGCTGGATGAACACAGCAGGCCCAGCAGCATCTCAGGAGCACAAAAGCTGACGTTTTGGGCCTAGACCCTTCATCAGAGGGATTGGTCATTGTATCATTTGTTTTAGATTAGCAATGGACAATGGCAAGGAAGGATCTAAAGTAGAACTTCTGAATTCAGAGAGGGCTAACTTTAACATAAAGAGAAGGGATCCAACCAGGGTAAAATGGAAAAAAACACAGAAGAAGACATGTGATACTCTATGAAATTATTTTTAAGGTGATGTTTCAGGGAAGGACTAAGTTTATTTCAACAAGTGCAAAAAGTAAGGAGATCAAAGCCAGGGTTCCTAGGATGACATAGAGTTGACCAATGTGCTGAGCAAAAACAAAAGGGATGTATGATGCATTTAAAGCAAATTCTTGAAGCGACAGCCAGGCCAAATCCGATAGGGTCAGAATGGAAATGTAAAGGCAAATCAAACTCTTAAAGGGCTAGACAGGATAAACGCAGGAAGGATGTTCCCAATGCTTGGTTAGTCCAGAAACAAGGGTTCACAGTCTAAGAATACAGGGTTAGAACATCTAGGACAGAGATGAGGAGAAATTGCTTCACCCAGAGCGTGGGAAACCTGTAGAATTCACTACGACATAAAACAGTCAAGGTCAAAACACTGAATGTTTTCAAGGAGGTGTTAGATAGAGCTTTTAGGGCTAAAGATTTCAGAACATACTCTTTGGAGATAAACTCTGATACAAAGTACTCATTTTGTATTTTAGCCTCATCTTACCTGCTTCAATAAGGTCACCTCTCATTCTTCTAAATCCCAATGAGTACAGGGCCCAACCCACGTAACGTCTCCTCATGAGACGGTCCCTCCATACCCAGGATCAGCCTAATGAATCTTCTCTGGACTGACTCCAATGCCAGGATACCTTTCCTTAGAGAAGGAGCCCAAAACTGATCAGAGTTCCAGGCCTTGCAGAGTTTTAGCAAAATCTACTTGTAGGCTGCTTTTGGAATAAAAGCCAACATTCCTTTTGTCTTCTTTACCTGGATGCCAGATTTCTGTGACCCGTGGATGCGGATTCCCAATCCTTCTGTTCAGCAGCCTTTCTCCATTTCAATAACGTTCAGCCCCTCTATCCTGTAATTTGCAGATGGCCTCAGAGATCCTGCCTGACTATCCATATCCTATCCCAGTGAAAGTGACTGCTGATCAGAACTTGGTCTCCAGCCGGGGTGGCACAGCGACTATCCAAGATCCTGTGTTCAAGGGGGAAATCAGAATCTCAGTTGGAGATAGCAGGAACTGCAGATGCTAGAGAATCTGAGCTAACAAGGTGTAGAGCTGGATGAACACAGCAGGCCGAGCAGCATCAGAGGAGCAGGAAAGCTGATGTTTCGGGCCTATACCTTTCTTCAGAAATAGGGGAGGGTAATGGGGCTCTAAAATAAAGAGCAGGGGGGAGGTGACGATGGAAGGTGGATAGAGGAGCAGATAGATGGAAAGAAGACAGACAGATCAAGGAGCAGATATGGAACCAGTAAATGTAAGTGTAGGTGGAGAGTTGAGATGGGGATTGGTCAGTTGAGGAAAGATGACCAGGTCAAGAGGCGGGGGATGAGGCTAGTAGGTAGGAGGTGGAGGTGGGGATAGGTCAGTGAGGTGGGAGGAGTGGATAGATGGGAGAAAAGACGGGCAGGCCAAGGAGCGGGAGGATGAGCGGGACTGGTTTTGGGATGAGGTCGGGGGTGAGGAGATTTTGAAGATTGCGAAGTCCACATTGAAACACCAACCCAATTCCAGTGAGTTAACACCAGCTTTCCAATGAGACTCATTACATGCCACCCTAATATTCTGAGGATTATGCATGTGGAAATGAGATTGCACACTGCTCAGTGTATTTCAGGGTAATGTCATTGCTGTGTCACACAATGAGTTAAAACAGCTTGCAGTTCTGTTGAGCAACAACGTTTCATAAAGGATGCAAAGCTAAACGAACAAGGTGTTCATCTATTTATGTCTTCAGGGTCAGGGATATGGCGGTCTGTCCACTTTTTTCCAGCAAACAGCCACTGAAGAGCATACTTGAATTGTATAGCCATGGTAACACCATCATTGGTAGAGATGAGAAAACAGGGGTGTATCTTCTAGAATTCATGTTTTCTGAAATTTGCATTGTCCATCATTTGATCAGGTCTAGTCTACTGCCGGGACGTGGAACCAGTCGTGGTGTTTTGAATGAACTACTGCTTGCAATAGGCTGAAATAACACAACTTGGCCCAGGTTCTCATCGTGAATTGAGAAAGAATCATATTATTAAAACAAATGGCATTGTTCATGTGACTGAATTCTCATGTTGGTTTGTGGGACATGAGCTCGTTTAGAAACAAAGTCAAGGTATGGGTGTTACTGTGCTCTTGGACACCCTGGGAAGGTGATCGAAAGATATGAGAGGCAGAAGGCGTCAGAGACAGAATCTGATGAGGCCTGTTAGTACTCAGAGAATCCTGCTGCTCCGCAAGTTGGGAAGGGGATTTTGGGAGAGTGAGTGGGACTAGACTCCCCTACAGTGCAGACAGAAGGTCATTCTGCCCATTTGAAGCGCATCCCACTCAAACCTACTCTATCCTCAAACCAAGATAACAAAGCGTGGAGCTGGATGAACACAGCAGGCCAAGCAGCATCTTAGGAGCACAAAAGCTGTACGTTTCGGGCCTTTCTGATGAAGGGTCTAGGCCCGAAACGTCAGCTTTTGTGCTCCTGAGATGCTGCTCAGCCTGTTGTGTTCATCCAGCCTCACACTTTGTTATCTCGGATTCTCCAGCATCTGCAGTTCCCATTATCTCCTATCCTCAACACCTGCATTTCCCATGGCCAATCCACCCAACCTACACATCCTAGGACACTATGGGCAATTTAGCATGGCCAATCCACCCTAACCTGCACATCTTTGGACTGTTGTAGGAAACTGGAGCACCTGGAGGAAACAGAGACAGGGGAAGAACGTGCAAACTCCACACAGACAGTCACTTGAGGCTGGAATTGAAGCCAGGGCCCCTGGTGCATTAGGCTGCAGTGCTAACCACTGAGCCACCGTGATGACCTGACTTACTCAGATTTACTCTGGCCTCTGAACTCAAACCCACTTGGTTTGGGTATTGACGTTATGGGTGGAGGGCAAACAATTAGTTTGCACCTTCAATCCCTTCAGACACTTCCCATCCAAAAACAAGATCCTCAATCTTCCAGCTATGGGGAGGGAAGGCAAGGCAGAGTCAGGGGGACAAAGGAAAGACCTGCCCTAACACTCTATCCTCTCAGGAAGCAGTGAAGTATTTTGGGAATTCTTGATAGGACAGAGGTCATGAAAGGGCAAAAGGAGGAAATGGGAAGCACAGTGGCTCAGTGCTGCCTCGCAGCGCCAGGGACATGGGTCCGATTCCAGTCGGGTGACTGTCTGCGTGGAGTTTGCGCATTCCCACCGTGTCTGCGTGGGTTTCCTCCGGGTGCTCCGGTTTCCTTCCACAGTCCAAAGATGTGCAGGTTAGGGTGGATTGGCCGTGCTAGATTGTCCTAGATTAGGTGACTGATAGGGGGATGAGCCTGCGTGGGATGCTCTGAGGTTTGGTATGGACTTGTTGGGCCAAAGGGCCTGTTTCCACGCTGTGGGGATTCTATAATTGAGTGTGGACTAGCAGCACTTTAACATTAGAAAAGAGTCACATTTGAAATGTGAAAAAAATGACTAGAAAAATAGGTTAGGAAGTAAGGAAACGTGTTAAAATGTCACTGGATATTTGTGATTCACATTGCAACATGGAGTGGGGAAGCCACTGGATTTGAAAATTAAAGACTCTTTCAAAACAGTTCATTTTCAGCAGGGTCATCAGTTACCGATTGATTTAATAAATTGTAATTATGAGCGAATGTTGTTTTCAATTTGTTGCTTGCTGGCCTTACGCAGAGATGGGCAGGGAACTGTTTTCTTTGGGAGACATGAGTCATGCAACTGGTTTCAGACTGGTTAAAGCTGTGTTCCTCAGACTGGAAATGCAGCCAAGTTTGAAAACGTGTGTTCGGAAATTGAACAAAGTGCGAAGATTTTGTTGTGATTGCTGAGAGTATCCAGTTGGTTTTAGACTGGGTGCCTAGGGCTGGGGAAGGTTGGAAAGCTTTGGGAAGTACAGTCATCTGTCTGGATGCACCAGAGCCAACAGGTTCTGGGAACCTTTGCAACTCCCTCTTTTTCTGTTGAAACATTAATACACTGATTTCACCACAAAGGCTAAACCGTTGTTCAGTACTTTCACCATAATTCAGAAAGTTACCTGAAAACAAAAAGGACAGGAAGAGATGGAACAGTGTATTTTTTTTTCTTTAAGAATGTGATTCTACATGTGAACGTGGAAAATTTCGAAAATCATTTTAATCTTGGTTTCCATTATTTGCCCGAATTATATTGAAATTACTGAGTTTTATTGATCTTTAACAAAAACCAGAAGAACCGCATATGCTGTAAATCAGGAACAAAAACGTTGTTGAAAAGCTTGGCATGTCTGGCAGCATCTGTGAAGGAGAAAAAGCAGAGTTAACGTTTCAGGTCCGGTGACCCTTCCTCAAACGTTCCGGACCTGAAACGTTAACTCTGTTTTCTCCTTCAGTGTTGCTGCCAGATCTGCTGAGCTTTTCCAGCAACTTCGTTTTTGTTTATTGATCTTTAGTTGTGAAATCCCTAATTCATAACTTCTGGCAAAAAGAGCAGAGAGCAGAATCTGAAACAGATGGGAATGAGATATCACGCTGTTTGACGGTTGCTTTGTCTTGTTAAATAGAACAGAACAGTTTGAAATAGCCCTCTGTTCTGGTGAAGGGAGATACTCAGGAAAGGGCTGGAGCTTGCGGAATGGGAAGGCCACTCCTGAGGAATGAGACAAATTGCTTCAGTCACTGTTCTGCATGCTAAAGCGGTGACTTCAAAGCTTAGGAGAAAATTAAGAGAGAGAGAGAATGCTGGAAAAACTGAGCACATCCGCAGTCAGAGCATCCTTCCTCAGAGAAGGAGGACCAAAACTGCACACAGTACTCCAGGGGTCGTCTCACCAAGGCCCTGTACAATTGCAGCAAGACATCCCTGCTCCTGTACTCCAGTCCTCTCATTATGAAGGCCAACATCCCACTTACCTTCTTCACCACCTGCTTTGTGCTTACTTTCAGGGACACCCAGATCTCGGTGCATCTCCCTCTTCCCCAGTCTATTGCCTAATAATAATCAGTTTCCTGTTTTAGGTCAGAAGTCACACAACGCCAGGTTATAGTCCAACAAACTTATTTGAAATCACAAGCTTTTGGAGCAGCGTTTCGAAAGCTTGTGATTTCAAATAAACCTGTTGGACTATAACCCGGAGTCTGTGAATTCTGGCCTTGTCCAACACCGGCACCTCCACATCATTTTGGTTTCCAGGGATAGCCTCACATTTGTCAAATCACACTGAAGCATCTCTGCATCCTCCTCACAGCTCACCCTCCCGCTCAGAAAACAGAACCAGTAAACTGTCCCAACATGTGATCATTTACATGGCATCTGTGATTACTTTTATTTCTTTATTCATTCACAGGATGAGGGCATGACTGGCCAGGCAACATTTATTGTCCATCCCTAATTGCCCAGAGGGTAGTTAAGAGTCATTGCTGTGGGTTTGGAGTCACATGTAGGCCAGACCCAGTAAGGATAGCATTTCACTTCCCTAAAGGACATTAATGAACCAAATGCGTTTTCCCGACAGTCGACAATGGATTCACGTTCATCATTGGATCCTTAATTCCAGATATTTTATTCAATTCAAATT